>NC_066528.1:6250947-6280947 GCF_024679095.1 Eriocheir sinensis
GAGTGACTTGAACAGAGTCATCATAGGTCTCCTTTCCCTTGTCCGGAAAGTGCGCAGTATCCATCCAGCCTGGCTTCGTGCTTTCTTTACCACTTTGTGGATATGTTGGGTAAAGTTTCCGTCTGAGCTCAGAGTGATCCCCAGGTCTCTTATATGCTCCTTGATCATTATATGGAAATCATCCGGTGCTAGATATGTGTGTGCGTTTCTGATGGTCCCCCCTGAGCTATAGTGTATGCACTCAGATTTGTTATTATTGAAGGACATATTGTTGTGCTCTGCCCATGAGTAGAGTGCTGCCAAATCAGTTTGCAATTTTTCGGCATCGGCTGTTGAAGAGACTTCCTTTAGTACCCTGGTGTCGTCAGCAAAGGAAGCAACCGTCGAATGGAGGATGTGCTGATTGATGTCGGAGATGTAGATCAAGAATAGGAGGGGCCCAAGGACTGATCCCTGTGGTACCCCGCTGACAACTTCCGATGACTGAGAAACTGCACCATCAGCTGCTACACATTGAGACCTGCCAGTGAGAAATGAGTGCAGCCACATCCCGAGTTTTCCCGTAATGCCCATTTGTCTGGCTTTGTGTAACAAAATGCCATGGTTTACCTTGTCGAAAGCTCTCGCAAAATCAAGGTAGACCACATCGACATCTGCATTATGTTCAAGCTTATCTATGATTGAGTCATAGTGGGCCAAAGGTTGTGAGAGGCACGAGCGCCCAGTACGAAAGCCATGTTGGTCCGGGTTCATTCTGTTATTGCTTTCTAGATATGCAGACATGTTTTTAACCATAATTCTCTCTAGAACTTTAATAATATCGGATTTTAAGGCAACTGGTCGATAATGTTTTGCCTCTGCTCCTGACCCTCCCTTGTATATTGGTGTAATGATAGCACTTTTTAGCTTTTCTGGTATTATGTCAGATTCTAGAGAGTTTCTATAAAAATTTAACAGAGGAACACTCAGTTCTTCAGCACATTTTTTAAGAAGTACTGCAGGGAATTGATCGGGGCCAGCTGCCGAATTAGTGCCCACCCCTTTAATTGCTTGCTGTATGTCGTCGTTGTTTAAGCTTATGTCCGTCAGGTGTGATATGTGATCAGTTCCTGGATTGAAAAAGTCCATAGGTAAGTTGACAATTTTGTCTTCCATGGGTTTGCTGAAGACGCTTTTGTACTGAACCAGTAGTGCTTCAACGATATCCTGGGCTTTGTTTATGGGGTGGCCGTGTACGTCAGTCAGTGGGCCAACACTCGCTCTCACTGCCGATTTGTTAGCAGCATATTTGTAAAAGTATTTGGGGTTGGTTTTGATGCATGACACAGCTTGTATTTCTTTCCGGTCAGTCTCTGATTCAACTGATCTTTTAAGTTTTTCTTCTATAACGGCAATTTTGTTTTCGAGTTGCGTCAGTATTTTGGTGTAGTTGGTATTACCGAGTTTCTTCCTTAGTTTTGTTCTCTTTCTCATTAGTACTTTTCGGTCTCTTGGTATGTTACCATTGAAAGGAGAGGTCTTTTTAGACGGTCTCCTCAACGGTACTTGCTTCTTTGATATTTTCAAGCATGTGTTAATGATTGTATCATATTGGGCCTCAGGGTCACAGTCCCTCATGAGTAGTTCCCAGTTTAGCTCACCCAGGTCTTTCTTTATACTGTCCCAGCAGACTGACTCGCTTAGGAAGTTGAGTTGGTTAAAATTAAAATTAGGAGCCTGCTCCACTTCACTGGACAATCTAAATTGTGTATTTATAGGTAGGTTGGTAGCCACGGTGATGTTATGGTCAGAGAGATTAGTTTTATTCACCCTAACATAATGTATAATATCATCATTATTTATCATAACGATGTCTAGTATGTTGTTACTTCTTGTAGGAGTGTCGATGATTTGATTGAGGCAGTATTCCTCGGCAAAGTGCATGACAGCTTTTGCCTGGGTCCGCATGTCTTCCGCTCCTCCATACGCACACTCCAAATTCCAGTCTATTAGCGGAAAGTTTAAGTCTCCAGTAAGTATAATGCTGGGCATGGGCGGTGGTAGCGAGCCAATATTATCTTTTATCTTTGTAAGCTGCGTCATAAATTTCTCTGTTGGGCATGCTGGTGGACTGTATATGTTTATATATACCCAGTCAATGTCTTGAATGTATAGTACCAGTGATTCTGTGTACATGTTTGATTCCTGGAAAAGTACTTTTGTTCTAGCTGCAAAATGGCTATCAATGTAAGTGATGACCCCGCCTTTTTTCCGTTGCATTTCTCGGTCCGTCCTGTATGGTACAAAGTGTGGTATTTTTATTTCTGCTTCTCTAATCTCCTCTGTTAAGTGTGTTTCTATGAGAGAGATTATAAAGGCATTTTCAATTTGTGCCATTTCTGTGAGCAGTTTTATTTTGCCTCTAAATTTGGTATGGTAGGAGGCCGGCGATATTTAAGGTTATTATCTTGTATAGGGCATTGGCATTGTTGTCGCTTGTTGGTGGTGTCCTTGCGATAGGTGGCCTGGGCCCCACTGCCACGGTGTTATTTTCAGCATTTGTAGTATTTGTTGCTGCATTTGTTGCATTTGCTGCAACTGTTGGAGTAAAAAAGATTCATTTTGTTGCTTTTCAGTGTGGTGTGGCAGGCCGTTTGCCCATGCGTTGTGTGGCTGAGGGGCTGGTTGTGATTGTTTGGGTACCTCCTTGACTGGTGATGCTTGTTGCCTTGTTTGTCCGGTAATTGTTTGCTCATAGGGGTAGCGGCGAGTGCCTTTTAAATGTAGTTTTCTACATTCCATATTTAGGCATTCTCGCTTTCTTTCGGATCCAAAACATATTGGTGGGTGGATAAAGTTGCAGGTTTTGCCTTTTCTACAACCTCTTACTGTGTCACAACCGTTAACCTTATACTTGGTGCACAGTTTGGGGTGAGAATATGGACAATCTCTGCCCCTTAGTCCATATTTACAATTGTTGTTTTTGTAGAAGTAACATACCTTGTCATTTTGCTGTTCACTAGCTTGGTTGGTGTTTGCTGAGGTAGTTTGCTCGCTGCCTTGTTTACCACTCGGGTGTTGTGTTGTGTTGTTTGGCGGGAGAGCTTTGCTGGGCACTCTATTCAAACTACTTTCTTGTTCGTCCGTAGTTTCGTTTGTAATAGTACCGTCACTTTCAGCACCTTTCTGCTGTGATTTTTGCTTGGCCTCAATCTCTTTATCAATAACAGTGTGCACTTGTGTAAATAGCCGGTCGCAGTCTTCGCCCAGCTGGTTTCTAGTGCATTCCTCACACGTGTACTGGCACCTAGTGTTAAAGAAGTGCACTATAGCATAGACTGGCAGATTTGAACAGCCAGCGTGTATATATTTTTTGCATTTGTTGCACTTCAAACACTCTTGTACACATTGGTTGTTGCATATTGTAAAGTAACTACCCGCGGTTGGTAGGTTATCCATTGTGCACTTAACTACCTAACCACCGCCAGCCGCTATCACTGAAGCTGATACGGGAGCTCGCTCGCACGTCCGCACTCCACGGCAGTCGCCACACATATGACATTTATATATTGACCTTAGCCTGGCCTGCATTTTGAAAATGAATGCTTGTGATATGAGTATGTATTCTCTCTCTCTCTCTCTCTCTCTCTCTCTCTCTCTCTCTCTCTCTCTCTCTCTGATTGTGTGTGTGTGTGTGTGTGTGTGTGTGTGTGTGTGTGTGTGTGTGTGTGTGAAATAGTTTCGAGGAACACAACAGTCGAAATTCCAAAGGCGGCCGCGAGAGAATTTTGTCGGTCAGCACTCCGCCTACGAGACTTTCCCGAACTCGAGGGATAAATATAGGCCTCTTTTAGCCCATTATTTTATCGAAATTATGCCATATGGCAGACAGTGTATGGCAGATGACAGACACACACCAAAATATGGCAGAAATGTCATAATAAAGGCAGGCAGCGCCACTGTGATGTGTTGGGCTGCGAGGAGCATGACCCTCACTTAAGATGACAACGCCGCGGAGGCAACGGTGCCAAGTGTTGTACAGATTTCTTTGTATGCACACCCAAATAGAGAATCATTCATAAAAACCATATTTTTTTGTACGAGAGAGAGAGAGAGAGAGAGAGAGAGAGAGAGAGAGAGAGAGAGAGAGAGAGAGAGAGAGAGAGAGAGAGAGACAAACAGACAGACAGACAGAGAGAGAGGGAGGAGTGTGAGGGGCGCATTTCGGGAGCGGAGTAGGAGACGTGACACCAGGGTATGGGGAGCTACCTACGTCAGTGGCGCCGCTTAAGATGTGTCAGACTATAGTATTTCTACGAGAATCTGGCGGGCGGAAGGTGGCAGCTGGGGGGTCAGCTAAGGTCAGCACCACCCCGCACCTTGCTACACACTCTCAACACCTCCCTCTTCCTCTCATAGGTCAGGTATTTACTACCTTTAAATGAATTTAATTAAATAATTGAATAATCGAATAAGGTCATATAGTATTCAGATTGTTTCGTTATTAGGATAATAACAAATATTTTGTGTAAATACCAGGACATTTGACACCGTTGGAGTACAACGTTGTCAAGTGTCTTGGTATTTACACAAAATCTTTGTTATTATCCTAAAAACGAAACAATCTTAACACTATATGACCTTATTTGAATATCCAGTTATTTAATTAAATTCATTTAAAGGTAGTAAATAGCTGACATATGAGAGGAAGCGAGAAGTATTGAGAGTGTGTGGCAGGTGCGGGGCTTAGCTGACCCCGCAGCCGCCACCCCCTGCCCGCCAGATTCTCCTGGAACGACTATAGTAGCGACTAGTCATGTATCGGATATCTGCATCCGCATCCGCTGACCATCCGCATAATTTTCACATCCGCATCCGCATTTCTGATAAATGAAACATCCGCATCCGTATCCGCATTTCTGATAAATGAAACATCTGCATCCGCATCCGCATCCGCATCCGCATTTGTGATGAAATAAACATCCCCATCCACATCCGCATCCGCACCATTCAAAGAGGATGTTGCGGATATATTTTATTCATTACAGACCCACACACTCAGAGATCACAATGCAGACTACAGAGTACAGGGCCTGCAAAGTGAAAGAAAATGAATTAATGCATGTTAATTTTCTACTAAAATTACACCTTATATTCATTTCCTATCAAATTTACACAACCTAATGTGTCAAGAACTTTGCGGAAGGGCAGAAGGAAGGAGATAGTTTCACATAGTAACTATGTAGTATGTATGTATCATGTAAGTTTGTAAAATTATGTATGTATTATACTGTGTAACTGTATGTACTATATGTAATATTGCGTAGGTATGAAGGGAAGCAGCCTGGCTGGGCAGAGAGAGAGAGAGAGAGAGAGAGAGAGAGAGAGAGAGAGAGAGAGAGAGAGAGAGAGAGAGAGAGAGAGAGAGAGAGAGAGAGAGAGAGAGAGAGAGAGAGAGAGAGAGAGAGAGAGAGAGAGAGAGAGAGAGAGAGAGAGAGAGAGAGAGAGAGAGAGAGAACATAAGGTTACATATATCCAAGACACCATTGATGAAGTAGACCAATATGAGAGACAAGATACAGTGATAATTAGTGGCCCTTCCCTACCTGATGAGTCAACACATGAAAACCCTTCTGACCTAATAGTCAACACTATAAAACAAAACCTACACATTAATATGACTCACTCAGACATAAACGTTGCTCATCGCCTGGGCCCTAAACAACAAGGCAAAAAAAGGCCAATCATTTTAAAACTCCAAAACCGTGCCAAAAAGACTGAATTAGTACAAGCCTGTATCACAGTTAAGCCACAACTGTATGTAAATGAATCAGTAACCCCTAAGCGACGATTAATCTACACAGTCGTACGTAAAATTAAAGCACAACACAAACACCTTTTCCAACAGTGTTACACTTCTGATGGAAAGATCATCGTCAAACTCAAAAACTCTACATCTAAAATTATCATACCTCAGAATTAACCCTGGCCTCTTTCACGGACAAACACCCAATATTTAAACCAGCAGCTGACTCATAAAAGTTGTAGATGTTGCCTAGAACACACAAAACACTAAAATATCACTCCATATTTTCATTATTCTCCATTATAATGTTGTGCCAGCAATAGATAGTGATAATTTGTCTTTAGACTGGATTTATAATCTAACTCTGTGCATTCCATATGCAGAGAAGTATTTACCTACCTTGTTATTTTTCCCCCACTCCCCATCTACCACACAACATTCTATTATATCTAACCACCCCCGCCCTTATCCCTTCTTCTACCTCATTTTCATATATTAATACTATTTTTCTTTCTCAATCTCATTCCTCCCAACACTATTTTGTACTCTTAACCTCTGCTCAAATTATGAATCTCCCTGACATAAATTTATATAACTCTCTTTGATAATGAATTGCACGATAACAATAGTATAGATATGGAAATAATTAATTCCATGTTTGGCTCAATAAACATAGATAATATCTGCAAATATCATGATATTAACTCTTACAAACAATCACTCCCAATAAATTGCCCTGATTAATTAAACATATTTCACGTTAATACTCGATCTCTGAACAAAAATTACGATAAACTCATTTCCCTTCTTAAATCCCTTCCAAAGCTTCCAGACATAGTGTGCTTAAGTGAAACTTGGCTCAAACCAAGCACAGCACCAATGCATGAGATTGAAGGTTTTAAATCTTACCACACATTCAGACCTGATGGCTATGGTGGTGTCGCCATATACGTCAAGGACAATTTACCCAGTACTCTTTACAGAGAATATTGTATGTGAACTGATAACATCGAACTTTGAACTGTTAAAGTCACAGTTGGTAGCACCAATTACATAATTTCTTCCCTGTACCGTCCCCATAGTAAACACCACCAAATTAATGAGTTCACTGACCTTATGGATAACCTACTCTCTCGAAACTTTTACACCAATAATAAAACCATCATTGCTGGGGATTTCAACATTAACTTGCTGAAGCACAATGATCACCCACCAACAAATAATTTCCTAAGCATGATGCAATCTTGTAATTACTTTCCTCACATATCTCGTCCCACACGTTTCCCTGATGACAACTCCACAGCATCTCCTTCCCTCCTAGATCACATTTGGACAAACTTTACAGCCCCTTCCTTCCTGGCATTTTTTTCTCTCCCCTGAGTGACCATCTTCCTATATTTCTAAACCTCCCAGCCATAGAAAAGCTAACTGAGACCCACAAAATATCTTTCAGGGTAAAAAATCTTGAAAATTGTACAAAGTTTAAAATTAAACTTTCCGAAGTAGATTGGAACTCTCTGTTAACACACCACGATACAAACATTAATTGCAACTTATTCTTGGACACAATATACAGCAATATACTACTCTTTCTTTCCCCAAAATATCTAAACAAATAACAACTAAAAGACTTCAAAAACCATGGATGACGCAAGGGATTATAAAATCTATACATCACAAATTTAAATTATATAAATCTTATAAATTAGGGAGCATTGATATTGATGATTATAAAAAAATATAGAAACCACCTAACAAATCTAATTAGAATCACAAAGGAAAATTACTACCTACAAAGATTTTCTGACTTTCGGCTAAGCACCAGAAAGATATGGGAAACCATTAATGAAATATCTAACTTGAATAGCAAAACCAGTTTAACGACCAAATCAGTTGTTTTCAATAATAATATTCTTGACACCCCACACGAGGCATCTGAGGCATTCAATGAGTACTTTACAAGCATTGCTCCTAAACTCGCACTCAAACTGCCTCCCACAGACACCTCCCCTAACTCATTCCTCCGCGGAAACTACCCTCACTCCATGGCGATGCCCCTTATGACAACCGATGACACAGTCAAAGTAATCAGTGCCCTCAAAAACAAAAAAGGACATATTGATGAGATACCTGCACATATACTGAGAGAAAATAAAGATCTATTTTCCATACCCCTCACAATCCTTTTTAACCAGTCTATCAGCACAGGAACATTCCCAGAAAAATTTAAGCTAGCTTAAATAATTCCAATACATAAAACAGGTTGCAAAACTGATTTATGTAACTACAGACCCATCTCTATATTATCAAACTTTTCAAAATATTTGAATCTTTAATAAAAAATCAGCTCATGCTATACCCAAAGAAAACAAATATTTTAAATACTAGACACTTTGGATTTAGATCTGGACTGAACACCTTTGATGCCATAAACACCTTCACGTCAGACCTTTATACAGCACTTAATAAACACAAATCCATAATTTCAGTTTTCATATATTTCAGTAAGACATTTGACACAGTCCAACCCAGTATTCTCTTAGATAAAATGTACAGTGTTCGGGTATGTGTTCACGACTGGTTTAGATCATACCTAAATAACAGAAAACAGCACACAACAATACTTTACCCACAAGTAAACACTTAGGAGTGCCTCAAGGAAGCATCCTGGCTCCTATCCTATTCCTCATTTACATCAAGGACATCTCTAACATTTCTGACACACTCTACTATTCGCAGATGATTCCACATTCTATATGATAGGAGAAAATCCAGCAGAACTAATTAATAAGGCCAATACAGAACTACTAAAATTTTCAAACTGGTGCTTAGCCAACAGTTAATACCACTAAAACTCACTACATGCTATTCTCAAAATCTACTGCCAACTACCAACCTCTACCCAACCTAACTATACTAAATGATAATATCTTACAGGTAGAAAAAGTGAAATTCCTTGGTGTAACCATAGACAAAAAACCTAACTTTTAAACACCACATCTCCAATCTCTGCTTAAAGCTATCTAGAATCATTCCCCTCCTTCTCAAGGTAAAACATTTTGCTCCAAGTAGAATTCTTAGATGTCTGTACTATGCCCACATATACCCTCTTCTTACCTATTGTAATCCTATCTGGTCTCAAGCCTACCCTTGTCATCTGTCTCAAATTAATGTACTTCACAAGAAAGTTATCAGAATAATAACCAACAGTGATTTCAATGAACATACTGAACCTTTATTCAAAAAACTAAATATCTTGAACCTTCCTGATTTATCAAAACTTATTGTTGCATCATTCATTTACAAAACAATAAATTCAAATAACCACAACACACTACCCATTCACAATTACCAAACTCGACACCAACATTCACTCTACATACCCAGACCCAAGTTAACACTATTCAAACACTCTGTCATGTACTTAGGACCTAAGCTTTGGAATAATGTACCATGTGATATTAAACAGTCTAGGAGTCCATCTTGCTACAAAGAAAAATTTAAGAATCATATGTTAAACTCCTATTAGTCATATTCTAAGTCAATTAATAATGTACCTATATCTACTAGTCTTATCATAGTACAAAAAATATAGAGGTTGTGAAAATAGTAAAATGAAGAATATTAATATTATTATCTTTTGTTGTAACTTATTATTGTCATTCTGTAGTATTTTTTTAAATATCCTTTATACTTTTTTATACCTTCAACTATTTTATTTCATATGTTTTATATATTTTTTTTTCTAGTACTCATAGTATTTAGTGTTTATGTTTGATTATACTTCAGTTTGAGTGTGTTTTTATTTACACACTCATACATAACCATGATCTCATATAGTCATTATTATTATAGCTACTAATTGTATGATTCCTACTAGTACACCTTTTATCTCTAATCATTCTACATTGGTCAAGTGCTTTCTTTCTCTTCCATAGGATTAAGTGTTTCTCATAGGTTTTATATTCTTAACTTCTTAATTTATTTTAATACTCAGATACTATTAAAAATATATTTTACTTGCCCATAAAGCTGATGCTTGCAATGGGCTGTTTGTCTTATGTTTTTACAGGATTCAATGACAATTGTATTGGACAAACATAGTAAAGTGTTAAAGTGTTAAAGAGAGAGAGAGAGAGAGAGAGAGAGAGAGAGAGAGAGAGAGAGAGAGAGAGAGAGAGAGAGAGAGAGAGAGAGAGAGAGAGAGAGAGAGAGAGAGAGAGAGAGAGAGAGAGAGAGAGAGAGAGAGAGAGAGAGAGAGAGAGAGAGAGAGAGAGAGAGAGAGAGAGAGAGAGAGAGAGAGAGAGAGAGAGAGAGAGAGAGAGAGAGAGAGAGAGAGAGAGAGAGAGAGAGAGAGAGAGAGAGAGAGAGAGAGAGAGAGAGAGAGAGAGAGAGAGAGAGAGAGAGAGAGAGAGAGAGAGAGAGAGAGAGAGAGAGAGAGAGAGAGAGAGAGAGAGAGAGAGAGAGAGAGAGAGAGAGAGAGAGAGAGAGAGAGAGAGAGAGAGAGAGAGAGAGAGAGAGAGAGAGAGAGAGAGAGAGAGAGAGAGAGAGAGAGAGAGAGAGAGAGAGAGAGAGAGAGAGAGAGAGAGAGAGAGAGAGAGAGAGAGAGAGAGAGAGAGAGACATTTCCGCGCGTGACCCCGGAGAGAGAGGTCGCACCTCTCCTGCTGCACCCCGAGCAAGGGTTAATCACGTTAAGCCCGGCGGCGTTCCGAGGCGCCCTGGGTGTAGTGGACCACGACCCCCTCCCCGCTCATCTCCTCGATCTCCATCTGCATATCGGACCCTTGTGCAGTGGCGTCGCGAGGGGGGAGGGAGGCTGGGGGGACATATAACCCCGCCGCAATACTTCGGGGGCGCCAAAGTGAAGAGTATAAGAAAAACAATTGTTCCGCATCCTGGTAAGACACAACATGTGTGACTGAAACTCGTAAAAAAAACTTGAAAATTACAAAATGCAGTATTGTGTGACAAAAGCAGCTAACGAATTGCAATAGGTAGGCAGTGGCTGAGTGGTTAGCGTGCGTGCTAAGCATTCACTGCGCCATGGACAGCGTCGGTTCAAATCCCTACGCTACCACATGTGATTTTTAAGTCACCGCCGAGTTGCCTATGACTACCCACATGCTGTCAAGAATACCAGCCATGCCTCGGAGTCCCCGCTTTTTGTGGGGGGAGCACAAATTCCCCCAGGGAGGACTCCCTTTCTGGCTGCCGACCTGAGAGGTGTTTTAATAACTCCTCGAGCCTTTTTATTATAAATTTCTGCAACATTCGCGGTCTTCGTTCTAATTTTCATTTTGTGGAACACCATCTCTCCGCCTCAAGACCTCACCTTCTCTTCCTCACCGAAACACAGGTTTCTGAAGCTACTGACAGCAATCTCTACTCTGTTCCCTCGTATTATCTCTATCCTAAATTTCAATCCAAAGCTGGATGTTCCGTCCACGTGCGCAACGACGTCACTTGCTCTCGTGCCCACGACCTTGACTCTTCTAAATTTTCCACCATCTGGCTAAGACTTCATTGTCATTCTACTACTAAATACATATGTGCTGTTTATCTCTCACCTAACTCTACTAACTATGTAAAATTCTTTGACTACTTGAACTCTAAAGTCAAGCACATCTTGACCCACTCTCCGTTCGCTGAAATCTCCATCTTGGGAGATTTCGATGCTCACCACCAGCTTTGGCTTTCATCCTCTTTCACTGACCAGCCTGGTAAACAAGCCTACAACTTTGCTCTTTTCAATGACCTAGAGCAGTTGGTTCAGCACCCTACACGTATTCCCGACCGTCTTGGAGACCGGTCCAGCATACTAGATTTCTTCCTTACCTCTAACCTTTCTGCTTACTCTGTCAAACTGTTTTATCCGTTGGGCTCCTCCGATCACAACCTTATTTATGTATACTGTCCTATCGCTCCTGTACACCCTCTAGACCCACCGAAGAGGCGATGCTTCTGGCATTTTGCTTCAGCTCGGTGGGACGACCTGAGGATGTACTTTTCCGATTTCCCGTGGAATGATTATAGCTCACAGGATAGAGACCCCTCTGTGTGCGCCCAGCGCATCACAGAGGTGATTGTCTCTAGAATGGAGGCATACATTCCACGTACTTTCTCTACTCCTCATGTTAAAAAACCTTGGTTTAATCGCGCTTGTTCTCATGCTGTCAAATATAGAGAGGCAGCTCACAAAAGTTACCAGAGCCTTCGAACTCCCGCTAACCATAATCTTCATATTTCTGCCCGGAATCGTGCCAAATCTATTCTCCGACTAACCAAAAACTCCTTCATTTATAGAAAATGCCAAAACCTTGCTTTCTCAAATTTTTCCCGTGACTTCTGGCATCTAGCCAAAAATATCTCCTCCAATTTCACTTCTTCCTTTTTCCCTCCTCTCCTTAACCCTGACGGCAGCACTGCCGTCTCATCTGTCTCTAAGGCTGAACTCTTCGCTCAAACTTTCTGTAAGAACTCCACCTTGGACGATTCTGGGCATATTCCTCCTACTCATCCCCCGTCTGACTTCTTTATGCCTATAATTAAGATTCTTCCTAATGATGTTTTCTATGCCCTCTCTGGCCTCAACTCTCAGAAGGCTTATGGACCTGATGAAGTGCCTCCTATTATCCTTAAAAACTGTGCTTCCGTGCTGATACCCTGCCTGGTCAAACTCTTTCGCCTCTGCCTGTAAACATCTACCTTTCCTTCCTGCTGGAAGTATGCCTTTGTACAGCCTGTGCCTAAGAAGGGTGATCGTTCCAATCCCTCAAAGTACCGTCCTATAGCTTTGCTTTCATGTCTATCTAAAGCTTTTGAATCAACCCTTAACCGGAAGATTCAAATGCACCTTTCCATTTCCGACCTTCTATCTGATCGCCAGTATGGGTATCCGCAAGGGGCGTTCTACCGGTGATCTCCTTGCCTTCCTAACTGACTCTTGGTCATCCTCTCTTAGCCGTTTCGGTGAAACCTTTGCTATTGCGCTGGGCATATCAAAACCCTTAGGGTCTGGCACAAATCTTTGCTTTCCAAACTACCCTCCTACGGTTTCTATCCTTCTCTCTGTACATTTAACTCAAGCTTCCTCTCTGACCGTTCTATTTCTCCTGTGGTAGACGGTCACTGTTCTTTCCCTAAACCTATTAATAGTGGTGTTCCGCAGGGTTCTGTCCTATCTCCCACTCTCTTTCTGTTGTTCATTGATGACCTTCTTTCCAAAACGAACTGTCCTATCCATTCTTATGCCAATGACTCTACTCTGCATTACTCAACTTATTTTAATAGAAGACCCACCCAACAGGAACTAGATGATTCCAGGATGGAGGCGGCAGAACGCTTAGCCTCAGACCTTACTATTATTTCCGACTGGGGCAAGAAGAACTTAGTGTCCTTCAACGCCTCAAAAACACAGTTTCTCCAAATATCCACTCGACACAATCTTCCAAATAAATATCCCCTATTCTTTGACAACACTCAGCTGTCACCTTCTTCAACACTAAACATCCTCGGTCTATCCTTAACTCAAAATCTCAACTGGAAACTTCATATCTCTTCTCTTACTAAATCAGCTTCCTCGAGGCTGGGCGTTCTGTATCGTCTCCGCCAGTTCTTCTCCCCCTCACAGTTCCTATCCATTTACAGGGGCTTTGTCCGCCCTCGTATGGAGTATGCATCTCATGTGTGGGGGGACTCCACTCACACAGCTCTCTTGGACAGAATGGAGTCTAAGGCTCTTCGTCTCATCAGCTCTCCTCCTTTTACTGATAGTCTTCTACCTCTTAAATTTCGCAGCCAAGTTGCCTCTCTTTCTATCTTCTATCGATATTTTCATGGTGACTGCTCTTCTGAACTTGCTAACTGCATGCCACCCCCCTCCCGCGGCCTCGCAACACACGACTTTCTACTAAAGCTCATCGCTTTACTGTCCAAATCCCTTACGCAAGAGTTAACCAGCATCTTCACTCTTTCATCCCTCACGCTGGTTAAATCTGGAACAATCTTCCTTCATCTGTTTTTCCTCCTGCCTACGAGTTGAACTTTTTAAAGAGGAGGGTATCAGGACACATCTCCTCCCAAATTGACCTATCTTTCGGCCACTCCCTTAACTCTTTATAGGAGCAGTGAGTAGCGGGCTTTTTTTCACATTTGTTACTTCTTTTCTTCTTCTCTTGAACTGACTCCTCTGCTGTAAAAAGAAAAAGAAAAAAAAAACGAACTCTAGAGGATACCGTCCATGTGAATTAAGAATGAGTTCCGGGGAATAGCATGAGCTAAGCATAACTAGCGCCACTATAAAAAATTGCCTGAGTCAAGAGGGGCTTGGACCGACCACCAGGCCCAAGAAAAAAGCGTACCGAGGATAGAGGAAAAGATTAAAAAAAGGTGTTATATATTGAATTACCAAAATTATGAACAACACATCCATGACCTTTACATCTCAGCACGGAACCGTGCCAGATCTATTCTCTGACTTACCAAAACCTCTTTCATCAACAGAAAATGTCAACACCTTGCTTTTTCTAATTCTTCCCGTGACTTCTGGCACCTAGCCAAAAATATCTCCACCAATTTCACTTCTTCTTCTTTCCCTCCTCTCCTTAAGGATTGATTCAAAAGCTTTAGATAGACATGAAAGTAAAGCTATTGGGCGGTAGTTTGAGGGATTGGAGAGGTCACTTTTCTTAGGCACAGGCTGTACAAAGGCATACTTCCAGCAGGAAGGAAAGATAGATGTTGATAGGCAGAGACGAAAGAGTTTGACCAGGCAGGGTGTCAGCACAGAAGCACAGTTTTTAAGGACAATAGGAGGCACTCCATCAGGTCCATAAGCCTTCTGAGAGTTGAGGCCAGAGAGGGCATAGAAAACATCATTAGGAAGAGTCTTAATAACAGGCATAAAGGAGTCAGAGGGGGGATGAGTAGGAGGAATATGCCCAGAATCGTCCAAGGTGGAGTTCTTACAGAAAGTTTGAGCGAAGAGTTCAGCCTTAGAGACAGATGAGACCTCAGTGCTGCCGTCAGGGTTAAGGAGAGGAGGGAAAGAGGAAGAAGTGAAATTGGAGGACATATTTTTGGCTAGATGCCAGAAGTCACGGGAAGAATTAGAAGAAGCTAAGTGTTGACATTTTCTATTTATAAAAGAAGTTTTGGTAAGTCGGAGAATAGATTTGGCACGATTCCGGGCTGAAATGTATAGATCAAAGTTAGTGGGAGTTCTAAGGCTCTGGAACCTATATATATATATATATATATATATATATATATATATATATATATATATATATATATATATATATATATATATATATATATATATATATATATATATATATATATATATGATAGATAGATAGATAGATAGATAGATAGATAGAATGGCTCTTCATCCTTTACTGCAAAGGGCCTACATGCCTTGCGGAAGTTGGCTTTTTCGCCTTTGGTACATACACTAGGGGGCCACACACCCTTCATAAGATAATCATATATGGAGTCAAATGACACGTGCGGCATTGTCAACAACTCTTAGGACACTGACAGCAAGCTGTAAAGTAAAGTTCAACCTTATATCAATTACATACTAACGACCAGGGATTGCTAATTGTTGTCAGTTGTCATGAACAAGTTCTAGTTTGAGTCTAGGGGATTAATGTTGAAGAGAGGTGGGTAACTTACTGAGACATATAAGATGACTAAAAGAAGGAAAAACAAATATATCCCATTATATTTATCACCGTGTAGTCATCGATAGTGATCTGGACAATTTATTTATGATTAATTTGAGCAAGATAACACAATATTACATACAAAATCAAAAAGGATCACTAGTGAACACAAAAGAAAAAAATACGAAACACAAAACACAACCTCGTAAACAAACACTGTCTCCCGTGGTGCAAAATAGTACTTACAATGACGATAAAATGGGAACGTGTGCCTCGGCTGCCTTCCTCCACTACGCCTCGTAGCTTCGTCCACTACGCCTCGTAGCTTCGGTGTGAAGGGGAGAGTCGGGGAGTGGTAATTGATGGTTGTTGATGAGGCATTTGGATAGGGCCATCATACAATTTGTTGATAATTTAAATGTCTCAGTGCCTCCTAATCCTGCTAAGTGGGGGAGTACTTATTTCACAGGAGGGAGTACATTTCCCATATGGAATAATGACTGGGGGATTACTTTTACCATAAGGAATTTGTACCGGGGAGTACTTATTTTTGGGGAGTACTTATTCAATATGACACCGGGAGCAAGACATCTAAAATCTTCCTATTAGCGCGTTCAACAAGGCCTTTGCTGGCTGGGTGATAACTGGCTTAAAAACTTTGTGTAATGCCAAACTGTTTGCATATTTCTTCCAAAAGCTGATTGCGAGACTCAGTCCCATTATCACTGAACAACACCCTAGGTGTGGAGTATGGGCAAATTAGATGAGTTATTAGGGCATGAGCAATGGACTTAACAGATTCATCTTTCACCGGGGCTAAAATATCATACTGCGACAAGTGATCTACACAAACCAAGAGGTGGCTGGCAGGAAGCTGTAGCAAGTCAATAGAAACTACATCCCAAGGCCGGTCAGGGGGCGGGTATTCTAGGATCGGCGCAGGCCTAGGCACCGTCCCCTTATGTTGGGCACACTTGACACACTTACCCACATACGCGTCAATATCTACACGCATAGTTGGCCAAAAAATAGACCGCTCGGAGCGCTGTTAATGTGCGTTCCCTCCCCGGGTGACCAGCGATCACCGCGTCATGAACTAAGTTCAGCACCGCCGGTATATAACACTCCGGTATCACAAACTGTGCGACTGACTCCTTTTTACGGGGCCAGTAGCGGCACAAGACATCGTCCTGTGACAAGAAAAATTGTGAAAGACACAGGTAGTGGCGGGAGACTTGTTTCATCACCCGACTCCAGAGCGTATATTACTTTACCCCAAACGTCATGCATGTCGACGCTGGGCTGCTGCTAAATCTTTTATAGTTAAATTTTCAATTGCAGTAGGCGTTTCTGCCACTGAACGAACAGGTACATTTCTAGACAGTGAATCCGCGATGACATTCGCGCGGCCAGGCAAATACTTAAAGGTTGACCTAAATTCCTGGATGGTCAGGTACCACCGTGCGAGTCGACCGGTGAGGTTTCTACCCTTAAAAAGCTCGGTGACTGGCGCTTGGTCCGTAAATACAGTGATAGGATAGCCTAGGATAATATATCTCTAAAATGTTTAAGAGCCCAAAAAACAGCTATAGGGTTTCCTGATGCGTCACTGAATAGTTCGACTCAGCCTGGTTTAAAGTACGACTTGCATACGCAATAGCGCGATTTTTACCACGAGCGTCAGGTTGCATCAAAACAGCACCAAGTCCTAGGGCTGAGGCATCTGTATACAGTGTAAAAGGGACGTTGTAGTCCGGGAATGTCAAGGCTGGGGCGTTCATTAACGCTGACTTCAAGTCTGTAAAACTCTTGTGTTGTGGGGCATTCGAATGAAAAGCAATTTTGTGAAAAATTCGCCCTGATGCCGAAGTCTGTCAGTCCGTCACTTTAAAATTCGTCCCAGCAATCTTCATGCTTATGGTTTGAAGTGCCAGCCCTACAAACGCTCAAAAAAGAAAACTGTTGTGAATAGTTGTCTCAATATATATATATATATATATATATATATATATATATATATATATATATATATATATATATATATATATATATATATATATATATATATATATATATATATATACTTCTCTTACTCACGGAAACACAGGTTTCTGAGGCTACTGACAGCAATCTCTACTCTGTTCCCTCCTACTATCTTTATCCTCAATTTCAATCCAAAGCTGGATGTTGCGCCTACGTGCGCAACGACATCACTTGCTCTCGTGCCCACGACCTTAACTCTTCTGAATTTTCCTCCATCTGGCTAAGACTTAGACTTCATTGTCATTCTATTACTAAATACATCTGTGCTGTTTATCTTTTACCTAATTCTACTAACTATGTAAAATTCTTTGACTACCTGAACTCTAAAAAGGAGCACATCTTGATCCACTCTCCCTTCGCTGAAATCTCCATCCTAGGAGATTTCAATGTTCACCACCAGCGTTGGCTTTCATCCTCTTTCACTGACCAGCCTGGTGAACAAGCCTACAACTTTGCTCTCCTCAATGACCTAGAGCAGTTGGTTCAGCACCCTACACGTATTCCCGACCGTCTTGGAGACTGGCCCAATATACTAGACCTCTTCCTTACCTCTAACCCTTCTGCTTACTCTGTCAAACTGTTCTCTCTTTTGGGCTCCTCCGATTACAACAACCTTATTTCTGTATCCTGTTCTTTGGCTCCTGTACACCCTCTGGACCCACCGAAGAGGCGTTGCTTCTGGCATTTTGCTTCAGCTCGGTGGGACGACCTGAGGATGTACTTTTCCGATTTCCCGTGGAATGATTACTGCTTCCAGGATAGAGACCCCTCTGTTTTGTGCCCAGCGCATCACAGAGGTGATTGTCTCTGGAATGGAGGCATACATTCCACGTACTTTCTCTACTCCCCATGCTAAAAAGTCTTGGTTCAATCACGCTTGTTCTCGTGCTGTCAAAGATAGAGAGGCAGCTCACAAAAGGTACCAGAGCCTTTGAACTCCCGCTAATCATGACTTTTACATTTCCGCCCGGAATCGTGCCAAATCTATTCTCCGACTTACCAAAAACTCCTTTATCCATAGCAAATGTCAACACCTTGCTTTCTCTAATTCTTCCAGAGACTTCTGGCACTTAACCAAAAATATCTCCTCCAATTTCACTTTTTCCTCTTTCCCGCCTCTTCTTAACCCAGACGGCAGCACTGCCGTTTCTTCTATCTCTAAAGCTGAACTCTTAGCTCAAACTTTCTGTAACAACTCCACTCTGGATGATTCTGAGCATATTCCTCTTACTCATCCCCCCTCCGACTCCTTTATGCCTGTTATTAAGATTCTTCCTAATGATGTCTTCTATGCCCTTTCTGGCCTTAACTCTCAAAAGGCTTATGGACCTGATGGAGTGTCTCCTGTTGTCCTTAAAAACTGTGCTTCCGTGCTGTCACCCTGCCTGGTCAAACTCTTTCGCCTCTGCCTATCAACATCTACCTTTCCTTCCTGCTGGAAGTACGCCTTCGTACAGCCTGTGCCTAAGAAGGGTGACCGTTCCAATCCTTCAAACTACCGCCCCATAGCTATACTTTCCTGTCTATCTAAAGCTTTTGAATCAATCCTTAACCGGAAGATTCAAAAGCATCTTTCCACTTCCAACCTTCTATCTGATCGTCAGTATGGGTTCCGCAAGGGGCGTTTTACTGGCGATCTTCTTGCTCTCTTAACTGATTCTAGGTCATCCTCTCTTAGCCGTTTCGGTGTAGCTTTCTCAGTTGCACTAAACATATCGAAACCCTTCGATAGAGTCTGGCACAAGTCTTTGCTTTCTAAACTGCCATCTTTCGGATTCTATCCTTCTCTCTGTTCCTTTATCTCCAGTTTCCTTTCCGGCCGTTCTATCTCTGCTGTGGTAGACGGTCACTGTTCTTCTCATAAACCTATTAACAGTGGTGTTCCACAGGACTCTGTCCAATCATCCACTCTCTTCCTGTTATTCATCAATGATTTTCTTTCCATAACAAACTGCCATATCCACTCATACGCTGATGACTCCACTCTGCATTATTCAACTGCTTTCAACAGAAGACCCTCTCAACAGGAATTACATGACTGCAGAACGCTTAACCTCGGACCTTACTATCATTTCCGATTGGGGTAAAAGGAACCTTGTCTCTTTCAATGCCTCAAAAACCCAGTTTCTCCACCTATCAACTCGACACAATGTTCCAAACACCTATCCCCTATTCTTTGACAACACTCAGCTGTCACCAGCTTCAACACTAAACATCCTCGGTCTATCCTTAACTCAAAATCTTAACTGGAAACTTCACATCTCTTTTCTCACTAAATCAGCTTCCTCGAGGTTGGGCGTTCTGTATCGTCTCCTCCAGTTCTTCTCCCCTGCACAGTTGCTATCCATATACAGGGGCATTGTCCACCCTCGTATGGAGTATGCATCTCACGTGTTGGGGGGCTCCACTCACACAGCTCTCTTGGACAGAGTGGAGGCTAAGGCTCTTCGTCTCATCAGCTCTCCTCCTCTTACTGATAGTCATCTACCTCTTAATTTCCGCCGCCATGTTGCCTCTTTTTCTATCTTCTATCGATATTTTCATGCTGACTGCTCTTCTGAACTTGCTAACTGCATGCCCCCCCCCCCCCTTCCCGCGGCCCCGCTGCACGCGACTTTCTACTCATGCTCATCCCTATACTGTCCAAACCCCTTATGCAAGAGTTAACCAGCATCTTCACTCTTTTATCCCTCACGCTGGTAAACTCTGGAACAATCTTCCTTCTTCTGTATTTCCTCCTATCTACGACTTGAACTCTTTCAAGAGAAGGGTATCTGGACACCTTTCCTCCCGAAATTGACCTCTCTTTCGGCCACCTCTTTAGATTCTTTTTTGTGAGCAGCGAGTAGCGGGCTTTTTTTTATTATTGTTAACTTTGTAAACATACACAGTGAACAAACAAGTTTTGTAAAATGGTCTTACAACTTGAGAGAGAGAGAGAGAGAGAGAGAGAGAGAGAGAGAGAGAGAGAGAGAGAGAGAGAGAGAGAGAGAGAGAGAGAGAGAGAGAGAGAGAGAGAGAGAGAGAGAGAGAGAGCATTTTTTATAATTTTTTTATAGCAGAGGAGTCAGTTCAAGGGCATACAAAAAAGGAAACAAATGTGAAAAAAAGCCCGCTACTCACTGCTCCTAAAAAGAGTTAGAGGAGTGGCCGAAAGATAGGTCAGTTTCGGGAGGAGACAAGCAACGATTATAAACACACAATCAAACAGTCATTAACAACAATGTACATATGGATCGGAAGGAAGGACGAAGGACTGAAGCGATGTAAATAAAACAATAATGTCATCGTCTTATACAATATTGTGCAGCGCCTTCTGATTACCCCTCCCCCCCACCCTGCACACACTCGAAAAATTAAAAAAAGCGAAGTTTCAAAAATACAGATCGAGACAGGTAACAGCGGGAACTGAACCGCCGTAAATAAACCAATACAATCGTCCTTATGGAACACTGTGCAGCGCCTTCTATGGAGTCTCCCACACACGCGCTCCTTGAAGGTAAATTAAAGGCTGCGTAGTTCTGAGTGTGTACCCGAGGCGGCCACTCACCTTGATTGGCCTGGCCAGGTAACACGAGTACTGCTGCCACGACTCTGTATTAACTTGGTGTAACTCGTTGTACTCAAGACTCTCTCTCTCTCTCTCTCTCTCTCTCTCTCTCACTTCCCTTTTGCCTCCTCACTTCGTTTCTCCTCTTATTCCTCTCTTTCTTTTTCCCTTCCACCCCCAGCACTACCACCACCTCCCCCTCCTCCTCCTCTTCCTCCTTCTCTTCTTCCTCCTCCTCCTCCTCCTCCTCCTCCTCCTCCTCCTCCTCCTCCTTCTCTTCCTCTCGAAGCCGTGAAGGAACTCATTACAGTGTCTGGGAGGTTAAGGGTACCTGTCCATATCTATCCTCACTCACCTTAATTGGAACCGACAACATAACACCCGGAGGCCAGGACCCGACACCTCGCGAGACGGACAGACAGACGGACGGACGGGAAGACAGACACACGGACAGGAAAATGGAGGTTGACACAAACAGAAATATAATGATTAGGTAAAGACACCTGAAGTCAGATAGATGGAAAAGTGGACAGACAAACAGACAGATGCATAGTTAAAGGCATAAGCAAGCAAAAAGACAGGCCCAGGAACAAACAAGTAAGACAGGAAGACAGACCGATGTACAAATGCGACGTTAAGGAGGTAGCCAGAGTTAGTTAGTTAGTTTTATTGACCACAACAACTGTCTTATAAGAAACGTTACAATGAAAGGTCCAACACAAATGATTTTCATGAGTTACGTCTCTGAACAATAAAAATATCTTACATTAAAAAAAAAAAAAATTCTAGCCGCATTTGCAGACATTTATAAGGCCTATAAATAAGAAACGCCCAAAAATGCAAATAAATACCTGTAAACTAAAACAAACCAGACACTAAAACATATACAATCAGGCGAAAGCCACAAGAACCACGAAAATAAAACGATTCTCTCTAAAAATTTTACACTACCCAAAGTTTAATGCACTCTAGTAAAACCAAACACGAAAACATATACAATCAGGCAAAAGCCACAAAAAAACACGAAAATAAAACGACTCTCTAAAAGTTGAACCCTACCCAAACTCTAATGAACTCCAGTACCCAGTAAATATACTACTCGTAATAAAAAAATTAAGACAAAACGATATTAAAAAAAAACTAAAACATTTGACTAGAAACAAAATTAAGAAATAATGCGGAATATGGAAACATACTCAAACTAAAATACATTAAAACAACTCCAAACGAGCAACGTAAGATTAAGCGTGACCAATTTGAAGGACTAGGTTTTGTAAACATCCAGGATCATGTATATTATATGGCAACTTTGGGAGTCATCATACTGGTCAGCAAACAAGTCAAGGATATTAGTAAAGTTGTGTGTGTCCCTCAGTTGCTGTGTTAATGTGCAGTCCTGTACTACATGCATCTCTGCTTGGATCTGACCGCAGAGACAAAGCCGTTCTTTCAATGGTAACCTTCCTCGTCCCCTTCTGTTCCATCTTCCTACCAGACAGGTAAACAAGAATACACAAAACGGAAGAAACTAGATAACCCGGTGAATGGACAGACAAGCATTGGAACAGTTACGAACAACAACAACAAAAACACAAGCAAACAGATTGGATTTACCGTGACATAATCTCATTTACCCTGTAGTCCGTCTCTCTGTCTGTCTGTATGTGACGTCTGCATGTGAAGGTGTAATTAAGGATTATATATAACTTATTCCCACCAAACCTCTTCACTAATCTGCTTAACAATGTCGCGAGTTAGTCTTGCTTCTTTCCAAACTGGCCGAACCTCCTTGATCAGTCTCCCTGCCGCGATAGGAAACAACTTCCTACCAGATGGCCTGCACGTGTTGCCAGACCGGCTCCATGTCCCTCCAGAGGGCCTGAACCTCCTCCCAGGTGGCGTCGATGTCTTGGCACAGCGGGTAGATCACTTCAGACACCACTTGAACTTCCTGCCACAGGGACTGAACTACGTGCTGGATGGAGTTTACTTCCTCAAAGATGCCTCCAAGTCTTTGACAACTGACTGATGTACCAAGACTCGCTGAGACGCGTCGCAGGTGCCGTGGATCTCTTTGAACTGCGTCTGTACTTCGTAAATCAACTGGATGTGACACTTAGGATAGGATTTTGCCCTTCAGGTTGTGGGAAGTCTTCACAGAGTGACTCGACCCGCCAGACTGGCTGAGGCTCATCGCAGGCTTTTCGGGTCTTTCTGACTCAACGTCATCCATAGGGGGAGGATTTTGTCCTCTGGGCATAACATCGGCACAATGTGAAGTAGAGGGCTGTGTCTCACTGGTACTGGCCACCACCTGCCATGGGATGACCACTCTATCCTCTGGGAAGGTCACTGGGTCCTTTGGGCTAATCACCACTTCCTCTGGGATAATCACCACTTCCTCTGGGATAATCACCACCTCCTCTGGGATAATCACCACCTCCTCTGGGATAATCACCACCTCCTCTGGGATAATCACCACCTCCTCTGGGATAATCACCACCTCCTCTGGGCTAATCACCACCTCCTCTGGGATAGTATCCCCCTACTCTGGGATAGTATCCCCCTACTCTGGGATAGTAACCCCCTCCTTTGCGATAGTCACCACTTCCTTTGGAAAAGTCATCACCTCCTTTGGGATAGTCACCACCTCCTTTGGGATAGTCACCACCTCCTTTGGAATAGTCACCACCTCCTTTGGAATAGTCACCACCTCCTTTGGGATAGTCACCACCTCCTTTGGAGAAGTCACCACCTTCTTTGGGATAGTCACAACCTCCTTTGGGAAAGTCACCACCTCCTTTGGGATAGTCACCACCTCCTTTGGGATAGTCACCACCTCCTTTGGAATAGTCACCACCTCCTTTGGGATAGTCACAACCTCCTTTGGGATAATCACAACCTCCTTTGGGATAGTCACCACCTCCTTTGGGATAATCACAACCTCCTTTGGGATAATCACAACCTCCTTTGGGATAGTCACCACCTCCTTTGGGATAGTCACAACCTCCTTTGGGATAGTGACAACCTCCTTTGGGATAGCCACAACCTCCTTTGGGATAGTCACAGCCTCCTTTGGGATAGTCACCACCTCCTTTGGGATAGTCACAACCTCCTTTGGGATAGTAACCCCCTCCTCTGGGATAGTCACCACCTCCTCTGGGATAGTCACCACCTCCTTTGGAATAGTAACCCCCTCTTCTGGGATAGTAACCCCCTCCTCTGGGATAGTCACCACCTCCTTTGGGATGGTCACCACCTCCTCTGGGATAGTCACCACCTCCTCTGGGATGGTCACCACCTCCTCTGGGATAGTCACCACCTCCTCTGGGATAATCACCACCTCCTCTGGGATAGTCACCACCTCCTCTGGGATAGTCACCACCTCCTCTGGGATAGTCACCACCTCCTCTGGGATAGTCACCACCTCCTCTGGGATAGTCACCACCTCCTCTGGGATAGTCACCACCTCCTCTGGGATAGTCACCACCTCCTCTGGGATAGTCACCACCTCGTTTGGAATAGTAACCAACTCCTCTGGGATAGTCACCACCTCCTCTGGGATAGTCACCACCTCCTCTGGGATAGTCACCACCTCCTTTAGGATAGTCACCACCTCCTCTGGGATAGTCACCACCTCCTCTGGGATAGTCACCACCTCCTCTGGGATAGTCACCACCTCCTCTGGGATAGTCACCACCTCCTCTGGGATAGTCACCACCTCCTCTGGGATAGTCACCACCTCCTTTGGGATAGGCATGACGACTGGGGCACTCGTGGCGTCACCGCCGTCGACGCGGGACTTGGCGGCGGCGTAGAGCCAGCCGGCCACCATGAGGAGGGCCGCGATGACCAGACACGGGAACGGGAGGCCCTCCAGGCCGCTGCCAAGCTGCGAGTGTTCTCCCCCGAGCAGCGCGACATGCTCCCGCAGACATGCCAGCTGACGCCGGTTCTCGGCGTGATTCCAGACCGCTTCCCACCAGGGCGGTGAGGCGCCGAGCATCACCCCGCACTCCTCCAGCGGGTCCCGCACAGGGCTGGGCCTGAGGGGGCCAAGCCACCACAGGGTAGCCAGGGCACCCCGCAGGCGGCCCAGCAGGCTTGCTGGAGGGTCCGTTGCCCGGAGCACCTCCGCGGTTCTGTGGAGGCGCTCGGCGGTGTCCAAGGCACTAAGAAGAAACCAGGAGGAGAGCACGCATGCCCCGGCCCCCACGATCACCAGAAGACCCACAGCGAGTTTGGTGTGCTGATGCATTTTTGTTCGATGTGTTGAACGAAAAGAAAATTCTGGGAGTGGCGTGCTCGGCAGTGAGAGAGCGAGACACATATGGTGAGAGAGAGAGAGAGAGAGAGAGAGAGAGAGAGAGAGAGAGAGAGAGAGAGAGAGAGAGAGAGAGAGAGAGAGAGAGAGAGAGAGAGAGAGAGAGAGAGAGAGAGAGAGAGAGAGAGAGAGAGAGAGAGAGAGAGAGAGAGAGAGAACACAATTCCATGTTCGGCATCAACAACAGTACTGTGGGCACAACGGCTCCTCAGAACTCAGAGCGTCCTAAGGCTTCTTTCTCCTCGTCTCCCTCCCGCGGGCTTGATTCTCTACAGCCCTCTGACTCACTATTACCATGATTGACGCCTCTGTGAAAGTCGCCTTAATGGTTTCCCGGGAGTTTTGGCGCTACTTTCTTCAATTTATGGAAAAACTTGATCTCTTATGCTCCAACTGAATCGCATCTTCACGTCCTTCAAACTACCACAAGACCGTATATTTTTATCCCGCATCCTCCTCCGCTTTGAGTCTCGCCGGCATCCAGAAGTTTGGCGAAGAAGCAGCAGCAAGCTCATGACGCTACTTGCTCGCCTACTACACAAGCCTTAGGCCACTCGGTTCCTTTGGCCCTCGAGACAAGCTGCTCCTTCACCCCCCATACTTGAGTGAAGCTGCAGAGAAGAGCAAAGCAAGATGAGGATAGAGTAATGGAAATCTTACCGAAGTTTTGCAAAGGAAGCAGTGATCTCGCGTCGCCGCTTGCTCGTCTACTACACAAGCCTTAATGTAACTCGGTTCTATCGGCCCCCGAGACAGGCTCCTTCATCCGACCAAACTTAAGAGAGGCTGTGGAGGAAACCAAGGGAAGATCAGGAGGAAAGAGGAACAGAAAACCAAAATGAAGAATGGAAATCTTATCGAAATGTTTGTGGCCGTGAACTCGAAACATGTCAGAGGTTCAGTGCACAAGCGAAAGGACGTGAAATACATACTACACTTTTTTTTATATAGTAAAGGAATCAGCTCAAGGGCAAAGAAGTAAATGTAATGCGGAACAATTCCTCTGTTCAATGGTATTCAAGTGTGTGTGTGTGAGGTGTGTGTGTGTGTGTGTGTGTGTGTGTGTGTGTGTGTGTGTGTGTGTGTGTGTGTGTGTGTTTGTGTCCGAAATGCAGATAAATATACAATCTCTCTCTCTCTCTCTCTCTCTCTCTCTCTCTCTCTCTCGCTGTGTGTGTATAATATTAATTCGATAGTAGCTTCACAATTATTATAATAACTTGCATCGGCCCGTACCTTCTGATGGGAGACCAATATTATATCCCTTCTTCCTTCCCTCCCTCCATCTCTCCCTCCCTCCCAGCTTCCCTCCTTCCTCCCTCCTCTCCCTCTTCCTTCCGTAACTTCTGAAGACAAGAAAATCAAAGGAAAAAAACGAATGGAATTGAAAAGACACAAATTAACACGACCCTCATTAATCAAGAAGACGTTAATTATATAGATTAAAGGCCACCAATAAAACTAAGTGACATGCTCTGTGTGTGTGTGTGTGCGTGTGTGTGTGTGTGTGTGCGTGTGTGTGTGTGTGTGTGTGTGTGTCATTAGGAGTAACACACACAAAAAAAAAACATCTACACGCACAAGCATCTGGAAATGGTAATAAGGACAAGGTTACATGTTGTTGTTGTTGTTGTTGTTGTTGTTGTTGTTGTTGTTGTTGTTGTTGTTGTTGTTGTTGTTGTAGTTGTTGTTGTTGTTGTTGTTGTTGTTGTCGTTGTTGTTGTTGTTGTTGTTGTTGTTGTTGTTGTTGTTGTTGTTGTTGTTGTTGTTGCTGTTGTTGTCGTTGTTGTTGTTGTTGTTGCTGTTGTTGTAGTAGGAAGAAACATTCTGGGAAACATTGACTGGCCGCTACATAGGACAAGTCTTATACATGATTCTCACCCAAACGAAACACACATCATTCATCACAAGATTGTCAAATTTCACATACGATAAAAAAATAAAAAAACATACATATAAAAATAACACCGCTGGGTACTACCACTGAATAAATGAGTTACTTAAGGCCGCTCATCGTGTAGAAAATATACATATGATTTTTAGTGCACCGAAATTGGGTCTTCCGTAAATGAGGCGAGTTTTGTGAGGTGGGTCTTTTGCGGCTCCTCTGACAGCACGCCTTTGGGGGAATACGATAGGAGTGAGGGGTGAGTAATGAGTAGGTTCAGGAGTACGTAGTAGTAGTAGCAGTAGTAGTAGTAGTAGCAATAGTAGTAGTAGTAGTAGTAGTAGTAGTAGTAGTAGTAGTTGTAGTGGTAGTAGTAGTTGTAGTGGTAGTAGTAGTAGTAGTTGTAGTGGTAGTAGTAGTAGTAGTAGTAGTAGTAGTAGTAGTAGTAGTAGTAGTAGTAGTAGTAATTGTAGTGGTGGTAGCACGAAGGACAAGGACAAAAAAAAACGAGAACAAAAATATGAAAAAAAGAATTATAGAGAGTAAGAAAAAGAAAGACAACGACAACAACAACAACAACAACAACAACAACAACAACAACAACAACAGCATCGTCATATCAGCAACATTATCAACAGAGCTAGACACAAACAAAATATTCTTTCTGAGCAACACATTAAAAATATAAATACAATTAAAAAAATAGATGATCTGTTTTTTTTGTTTTGTGGTGAAGAAAGAAAGGGAGGAATAACAGGCAGATAGAAGACTAGATGACGTAACACACACACACACACACACACACACACACACACACACACACACACACACACACACACACACACACACATGTTCACCTTCTTAACACTGTCCGTCATCTTTATCTGCATTCCTCCTCCTCCTCAATATCGCAATGGCTTCTTTCTTCTCAGTTCTCCGTGATGCTTCATTTTTCATTGCACGACACGGATTGGACCCTTCTCTCTCTCTCTCTCTCTCTCTCTCTCTCTCTCTCTCTCTCTCTCTCTCTCTCTCTCTCTCGTGTGTGTGTGTGTGTGTGTGTGTGTGGTATCGAGATCTGGTCGAGGTAGGACGTGTCCGCCCCGCTCGCATTATTCGGAACTGTATACTGGCTTGGCCCCATATCAACAACCAGCCAACCAACAATCGGAGATGTCAGCCAGACCGAGCCAGTCACGACGCAGGAAGGGGTCGGACAATGACGTCATAATCAGTTTTTATGTAACAAATATATGAAATCAATATAGTTGCCTTATGATTAACAAGTGTATGAATAACAATACTCCAAAAAGGAGAAGCAGAAAAAAAAATTTAATGCATTTTCTTAAGCTGTCGGAAAGATCCCACCTTTCCACTCCCAATGGCACCGGGTAGGACTCGAACCTATACGTTCCAGCACCCCGCCGGAGCGCACGGTGGAGACTCTACCACTGGACCACGGGAGCCCCCCAAGCTATTTTGTATAAAAGTTTGCTTACCTCCCTTCCTTTCTAAGTTGTCAAAAATCTGTTGATACCATCATCTTCAGGAGAATTTTCTTTGTCAGTTAGCATTGTTACTTTTTACAGTAGCTTAATAATTCAATGAAAAAATCGGCATGGAATAAAAAGCTATTGGTGGAGTGGTGGGTGGGGTGGGGTGTCCGAGGCGGCCTAACTTCCTTGTTCAACCTGGAGGTTACACTATTATTGTGCCCGAGTGTACATGGCAACTTTGCATCCTTCATCATCATTTTAACAGAGACGTCTTTGGCTTCAAGCTTAAGAAAATGCATTAAAAATATTTTTCAACTACCGCTTTTTTTAACTATTGCTACTCACACCCTGTTGTTATTAATAAGGCAACAATATATGATTTCATATATTTGTTACATAGAAACTGTTTATGACGTCATTGTCCGAGCCCTTCCTGCGTCGTGACTGGCTCGGTCTGGCTGACATCTCTGACTGCTGATTGGCTGGTTGTAGGTGTGAGTCCGAGCCAATATACAGTTCCGAATAATGCGCCCCGTTCCTGCTCGCTTCCCAGTCAGCGCCTTCGGCTGTCTCCCTTCCACCACCCATTCACGGCTATTAAGAAAATTATGGCACAGAACTATTCCTCAGCCGAGGTTGTCTGGGGACTGTCAGAAACGGAGATCAACAAATTGTCTAATGCCCAATTAAAGTTGGCGTTAGCGTCGGTCCTAGCTGATGTCAAGAAGGACGGACCAAGTAATTAAGATTTATTGAAAGAACTCCAAGGCATAAAGAAAGAACTAGCTGATATAAAGGAAGTGAAAAAAGAAGTCAAAGTTCTGTCGAATAGACTAAATGACGCTTTCCAGATTATCCATCAACAACAGCTCTTCCTGGAGACTGTCGATAACAGGGCTCGGCAGTGTAATCTTGTTATAACCGGTCTTTCTGAAGGAGAGGATGGTACTGGCCGAAATGACATTGTCAGTCAATCGGATGGTTTAGATGATCAAGGGTGCGGTGGAAGAGGTTGTTTTTTTAGGATTAATGCCTGTAGGTCTTTTCAAAGATGATACGGTTGTTCTCGCTACGTCTAGAGAAAAGTGTCTGGAGAAATTGTCTGTTGTGTTGGATTATTTCACGACTATGGAATGGACATAAATGTGAAAAAAGACCAATTTCTTTGTTGTAAATGGTGTAGAACGTGATAAAGTCCCATTGACAATTGCGTCACATGTTATACTTTACAGCTCTACATATTT
>NC_066528.1:6285947-6350947 GCF_024679095.1 Eriocheir sinensis
AAGGAGTGGTTACTTTCCCCCCTTGAGCAAGGGGGATGAAATGTGTGGTGTGAGAGTTCATAACAGTACCCAGAGATCGACTAGCTACAATAAGCATCAGCTAGGGCCTAGATGAGCATGAGCTTGCTCGTATGTCGACTGGCTGGCGATTGCGGGTCCAACTCGTGATCAAGCCGTGGTGAATTACACACACACACACACACACACACACACACACACACACACACACACACACACCGTTCCAGTAGCTCAGTGGATAAAGCTCTGCCCTGGCAGGCTGAAGTTCGAGCCTCGTTCAGATCGGGATTTTTCCGCTGACAAGGAGCGGTTAATTACTGTCTCCCCTTGAGCAAGGGTGATGGGGTGTGTGGTGTGTGAAGGTCTCGTCAGTACCTAGCGCATGACTATGAACCTTGCTATTATCGGGAAGGCAGCAAGAGATGAAATATAAAAGTTCCCAGTTAAGTTTCCTGAGTTCTGGAAAGACATAATATTTAGTGTAGAAGAAAGGGAGATATATCAGTGTTGTCAAAGAATAGGGGCCGGGTAGGTGTTTGGGAGGTTATTATAATTGTGTCGAGGTGGCATTGATTTTTTGGAGATAATAAAGGACACCAAGTTCCTTCTGCCCATTCAAAAATGACATCAAGGTCAGAGTTAAGCGTCCTGTAGCGTCCAGCCTTGAGTCATGCTCCCATTGGAAGTGTCTTGTGTTAAATGATGTTGATCGGGTAGTGCAGCGTCGAGTCATCGGCGTAGGGGTGAATATAGTTCAGGCAGTGAACCCAACACTTTGGACCGGAAACTTGCCCCAGCCCTGTCATTAAGCCGCGAATTTTGGAAAATCAACCGCTTTGGTGCGAATCGCCATAACTCCCTTATTTCTGGGCCACAGAAATGTTTTTGGTATCAATCGACGGCAAAATGAAAGGGCTACATTTTGTAGTAAGCGACTGAGCTCAAAAACAGACTCGAAAGGGTAAAAAATCGAATAAATTCGCGAAAAACGGCTCTGAAAAAAAAAATTTTTTTGAGTTCCCAACCTTGAAACCCGCTCATTTTTTGGGAATTTCAAAAAACTTATTTAACAAATACTTTAGCCCTACCAGTGAGCTTTCCAATATGATGCATAACATTTCCCGACTCCCAGTAGTTTCGTCGCTAGAGCTCGAAGTGTAAACCCTTTTGAGAGCGATTTTGACGAAATCCAGACTCTTTGCCGTTTTTGTCTAGTGTGGCATTGTTAATGCCTCTAAAAGGCTGTAATTTGGCATGTAGCCCCTCTTGGCAATGTACTTTGACCAGTTGGAAGGATTTTTTGATAGCTCGATTCCAAGTTTGTCGTCGAGCCGTCACACATACATATATACATTCATATTTGGTATCAAAAGAAAGCAAATTAAATGTATTATTCATAAATGGGAAGAAATAGGGTTGGATACTAAAAAAATAAATAACACGTATAATAAGGCTTAATATAGGTTGATTTATATAGTGAAGTGATTATATATAAAAAAGTAGCTTTTCATATAGATATCTTAAAATGGCCTTAATACAAGATAGTCAACATATTGAAGTGCTCATATAAAAATGTTTATGCAGATGTATTAATTTTTGTGGTGCCAGGAAGTTTTTTCGTCGCGGCGTGAAATGAGTCAGATTCGGCGAATTTTCGTCGCGACTTCTGGTCAACCTCGAGCAAAAACTACTGAAGCTAGGAAGGCGTGCTTGGTGGCAAATTAAAGCTCTATTAATACAGATTAATAATCAGAAAATAGATTGGAAAGCACCAAATAATTTTAAAAAGTTATTAGCAAAATACTAGAACATGTCCAAATCGCGGCAAAAGGCCGACAAGCAGGCTATTTTGTGACGGCTCGACGACAAACTTGGAATCGAGCTTTCAAAATATGCTTCGAGCTGGTCAAACTACATTGCCACGAGGGGTAACATGTCAAAGTAAAGCCTTCTAGAGGCAATAGCAATGCCACACTAGACAAAAACGGCAAAGTGTCTGGAGTTCGTCAAAATCGCTCTCAAAAGGGTTTACGTTTTGAGCTGTAGCGACGAAACTACTGGGATTAGGGAAATGTTATGCATCATATTGGAAAGCACATTGGTACGGCTAAATTATTTGTTTAATAGGTTTTTTTGAAATTCTCAAAAAATGAGTGGGTTTCAACGTTGGGAACTCAAAAACAGTTTTTTTCAGAGCCGTTTTTTGCGAATTTATTCGATTTATTTCGAGTCTGTTTTTGAGCCCGGTCGCTTACTACAAAATATAGCCCTTTCATTTTGCCGTCGATTGATACCAAAAACATTTATGTAGCCCCAGAAATAAGGGAGTTATGGCGATTCGCAAAAAAGCGGTTGATTTTCCAAAATTCGCGGCTTAATGACGAGGGTGCCGCAAAATGAAAAGAGTCCGCCGTCCATTACTTGAGATGTCACTGGTTCAGGCTGTTAGGGAAAGATCATATTGAACAATAGAAGGGTAGTGGGAGATAGAACAGATCGAGCCTTGCATAACACCATGCACTGCTGACAGGATTTGGGGTAGAAGTGACCATCTACTACAGCACAGATCAACACACACACACACACACACACACACACACACACACACACACACACACACACACACACACCTGTCCTCATAAAATTACAGTGATCATTTAAGGCCCTGCTGGGCTATTCACAAAATAGGCTGTGCGCCACTTTGCTGCTACTTTTCTACGGGATCTTTTTTGTCGTGTGAGCACACTTGTATAGATACCTATATAGGGAGTCAATTAACTTTTAATAGAATTATATTAGACCGACTTTCACCCCGCTGCACACACAAGCGGTCACAGCCTTGGTAACTGCACCCTCATAGTAGCAGCACACGTGCACACCCTCGCCTCAGCGCGGCTCTTCAGGGCGTCAGCGTACGAATGATTAGATACATGAAAAGATTTAACTGTGCCTCACGCTGGCCACTCGCGAGCCGCGATGGTAGTGACGCGGCTCGCGGCAGCTAATCACGGCGCTCCCCCCAAGACTGCGCCGCGGCCCCTAGTGTCAGTGCGGGGCAGTGGCGTGAGTACTGAGCAGCGTTTAGGTATATGCAGGGTGCCGGGCAGGGAGTGTAGCACGTTAACCCTTGGGGTCAGCCAGCAGGAGGAACAGTGCCCACCGAACAGAGAGTACCGCAGCGGCTCAACACGTATTGGTAAGATAATACAGAATGAAAGGGGAATTTGAAATTAAGAAAAATCTTAAGTGTGTATTTTTTATTTGTACTTATCTGCTGACCTTGGTATGAGTTTCCAAGCAGATGCCTTTAGCTGTGTCGACCGTGCCAGTGTTGAGGCGTGCGTCAAGCGGCGGCAGCCAGGGCAAGGCTATAGTAATAATAATAATAATAATAATAATAATAATAATAATAATAATAATAATAATAATAATAATAATAATAATAATAATAATAATAATAATAATAATAATAATAATAATAATAATAATAATAATAATAATAATAATAATAATATTAATAATAATAATAATAATAATAATAATAATAATAATAATAATAATAATAATAACAATAATATTAATAATAATAATAATAATAATAATAATAATAATAATAATAATAATAATAATAATAATAATAATAATAATAATAATAATAATAATAATAATAATAAATGGTTTATTCATTTGTAGGCAGCCATAAGGCTGAAAATACACAAAAATACCATACAATGAGTTTCATGTGGTGAGTAATGGGGGAAGTGGGGAAGGGTGATGTGTGTGTGTGTGTGTGTGTGTGTGTGTGTGTGTGTGTGTGTGTGTGTGTGTGTGTGTTGGAGTGGAGGGGTCATGTGATCATGGAGGTGTTAATGACCCTCACAAGTGTCGGTATCGCACTAAGCCGATATCTGTCCGTGCGAGTTTTGACCGGGACGAGAATATTGTGGTGTCTTGTGGGTCTAGTGGGGGGAGGGAGGGCGGGTGGGAGTAGGTCTCTATGACGGGGGTTATGGAGGAGGGACTTGCCGAATTTGGTTAGGTTAGGTTAGGTTAGGCGCACCGTGTGTTAGGGCTGTCCCGAAGCACGTTAGCCGAGTGATAATAATAATAATAATATATAGTGTTGCTGTCTCCAAAGCACAACTCTCGAAAAGTTCATTTGTTCTTGATACAGAAGTACAGAAGTAAAGTATACTTGCCACAACTTATCCAGCATATACATATGTCACCAACAGTGACAAACTAAACGTCTTAAGGACTAGCTCCCTCACCGCACGCTCTAGAGTTCACCGCCTCTGTAACTAAGATAGGTCTTTAATTTAGTTTACATCTGGAGGCATTCAATAGAATATAAATTGTTTCATTAACAGCGGCAGTCTGTTTTACAGCATTTGGAGCCATACAGGAAAACTACTTCATCTCTCTCTCTCTCTCTCTCTCTCTCTCTCTCTCTCTCTCTCTCTCTCTCTCTCTCTCTCTCTCTCTCTCTCTCTCTCTCTCTCTCTCTCTCTCTCTCTCTCTCTCTCTCTCTCTCTCTCTCATGTTCCCACGATTACACAGAACTGCCTCTATGTACTTAAGACTAATTACGTCCCCTAACTTCTCTTCTCTCATCGTCCTCTGCCCAACTCATAATATCTTTTCAATTTCGATGGACTGGTTTTTTTTTTGCCAACATTTGCTTTCAGCTTTGTTAATTCTTATTTACCCTGTTAAATTCCTTCACAATCCTTTTCAGCACCCTCTCACTCTCTGCCAGTAACACTGAATATTACATCTCCAAATAGGTCTGCCAACGACTGTTCCGTGCTTCTCACTCGCAGCATTGGGACTGACTCCCCTACTCAGGCTTTCATCTCCCTCAACAACCATCCTCATAAACATTAAACAGCCTTAATTGGTGACGTAATTAACACACCTCTCACACCCACAACGAAGAGCTTTATAGTTTCACATCAGGTGATATTACTGTTATGAACATTAGAAGGCATAAAAAAGATTCAAAGACATTATATGCAAGAATATAAATACAACAAGTAGGCCTACCTGATAGCAACTGCATGTAGGACGGCTTGCTAGTCTGCCGTAAATCAATTAAGAATGGAATAGACGACTTCAAACCTTTTACCGCGCCAAGATGCATATCAGCTACTATTATCTTGGTTTGCTCTTAAGGTACGAAAAATGATTAGTACCTAAAGGTTAATTGGGCGCATACGCTTTAGCTACGCTTTGCCTCAGTGCTCAACTCGATCCGTTCCATTGGTCTTTGGGCTTGACTATAATGATGTTGAGTAGTACAGAGTAGAGTCATCGGCGTAGGGGTGAACATAAGTCAGTCTGTTATGGAAATATCATATACTGAACAACAGAAAGATAGTGGGAGATAGAACAGAGCCATGCAGAACACCACTGTTGACAGGATTTGGGGTAAGAACCCTGGGACGCAGGGTACGTCAGTGTGCCGTCCATGCAGCAGGTGCCCACAGTTTACCGTCCCTATATATATATATATATATATATATATATATATATATATATATATCTATATATATATATATATATATATATATATATATATATATATATATATATATATAAATATATATATATATATATATATATATATATATATATATATATATATATATATATATATATATATATATATATATATATATATATATATATATATATATATATATATATATATATATATATATATATATATATATATATATATATATATATATATATATATATATATATATATATATAGAGCGAGCCGTCCTGCCAGGGCTCCCCAGCTTCATTCACACTTTCTATTACACTCAAAATCATGCTTAAAATGAGATATGAAACTATAGTACCAAGAATTTCGATATCTTTTGTTTGCACTAAGGCAGTACACGCACACAACCCACGAAGAACAAGAAGAATAAGTTGCAAGGGAAAAGTGGCAGGGCTCCCCTCCTCACTGCCAGTGTATGACAACAGAACGAGGAGAGAAGGGGGCTTGCAGAGTGCAGAGTGCACTGCAGAGTCAGACTTCCAAGGCGACTCAGTACTGTACAACCATGCTCGTAGTTGTCTCTACTTATCTTGTGTTTTTATACTTGGTAATATAGTTTCATATCTCATTTCAAGCATGATGTAGAGTGTAATAGAAAGTGTGAATGAAGCTGGGGAGCCCTGGCAGGATGGCTCGCTCGCCCTGTGTGGCAATACTGCAGCAGAAAATGCATAACTGGCAGCTTAGGCCCGCGAGCCAGGCGGGACCAACATTCCGTAGGAGTGCCACACACAGCTGGGAAGGCGGTGACACCCTTGCCTACTTATCAGAGGCGGGTGTGACTGTTGGTGGCAGCGAGTGTTCTGAGTGCTAATTGGTTTACGGGTAGAGAAACTCATATCCGCCAGGGTTACTTTATTTGGACAAACATACAAAGGTCATTAGGACAAGCACAGCACATAGAATAGGTGTTTGTGTGTGTATGCGTGTGTGTGAATGTTGTCAAGCGTGGATAACATTTACGTGATGGTGTGTGTGTGTGGAACAATGTGTAGAAGTGGACAACAAGAGGACATGGACGGACAGTCAGAGATAAACGAGTAACAAGAAGAGTTAACAATGAAGATACACAAGACGCGGACAACAGGGCACGCGACGAGAAACACGAACAATTGGATGGCGCTCAAAACACTCGCTACCACCAACAATTGGTGACCCCGGAGTGACAAGGACAAGGGTAGACGAAAACATTTCACATGAATACACTTATTAAGTCTATGCTTGCAGCGTCACGCTGTCACTGCTCCTTAGTGTGTGGCAGCTAGAGATTACTATTATCTTATGTCCTTGGTCTTTTGTCCTTTCTCTCATCATGTTCTGCTGTGTCATGGTGAGGCCCCAACCCTGGCACTGTTTGACACCTCTTGCTTTAAAAGGTTGGCATCCTGATACTGTTGGTCATGGCCGCACATTTCGTTTTGTCGTCCACAACCCCCGCAGCGCCTCATCTCATCGGGAAAATTTCTCTGTCTTGTTAATCACATGTAGCAGACAAGTGAAGTAAGTGATCTTGATGCAATCGATGACACTCCAGCAATGCCTCGTGACTCTCCATTGTCTTCCTTTGCAGAGTGCCTTGAGGAGGTGCGGGCGTGACCTTCTGTTCTGTTGTGGACTTTTCTCCCTGACACCATGTTAAGGTAAAGCTGTTGTTTACAAGCTTGTGTTTCATGTTCTTGTATGGTATATTTTTTTTATTAAATTGGCATGTTTGGGATTTATATAAGAAGGTGTGAGGGTTTTTTGTATACATAAACATTACTGAAAAAATTGCTTGAACATTTATCAAAACAGTTGACTTTCACCCAATCATGAACTAACAATGTGCATGTGCCACTTCTCTCAAAACTTGTGGATGGATAGTTGAAATGACACAACTGGGTTTTTTTTATACTACTACTACTACTAGCTACTACTATTACTACTGCTACTACTCCTACTTTCTGTTTACATACTCATAACAGAAAGCACTAACTATTTAATGTCAGCTGATGTTCAGATGTAAATTCACTTCAGTTTTTTTATTTGATTCCATAACGGAGTATTATTTCAGTGCGTGTCATGCAGCCTTGTCTCCTGCGTCACAAACCACCATCACAGTTGCTCCTTTCTAAGTATTACTCATGTGTATCTTCTGACACATCTCTCTCAGTCTCTGCTTTATTGGGGCAGGGTGTTGCAGGCATTTTAGATTTTGTAGTTTACTGTGCTCATGACCCGCCTGAAATTGGCACTATCATCCTGCAAATGACAGCACCTCCCTTTCCTGTCCCCCGCAGCCAAGGCAACATAAGTTCTGCAGGGAATTGTGAGCGCCGCAACGCCATCCCTGTCATCTACACCAGCGGAACATACTACGAAGTGGGCTTTGATGTGGTGAGTGGCATCCAGGCACTGGTAGCTGTGTGGCTCTAGTGTTGACCCTTTGGGGAGTGCCAGCAGAGAGGCAGGCCATTTGTCCCTTATACTGGTAAACTCGGCAATCTCTGTTCCTTGTCTCTCTTTCCTCCTTTCTTGAGCTTGAATTCAAAAGAGGAATATCAAAACAGCTTTCAAACCAAGATTATTGTTCTTTGTCTTGTGGCATCTTCCTCTACCTACTTGTTATAGGGGCAGCAAGTTGTGGGCATTTACAAGTAATATTGTTGCACCCTTGGCTGCCCCCCATGCGTTGAAGAAAGTTAAAGGATTACCTCCTGGGCAGGCTCCGTCCTCCCCGCCTGAATGACCCACCTCCCGCCACCCTTGTGCTCGGCTCCTCCACAGGGACGCACCTTCCGGGGCCTCATCCAGGATTATCTGGCGTCGTCCGTGTGGCTCCGGGAAACACTTCTTCCAGCTTATGAGACAGAGGCTGGGCGGGCCGCCTATGACGAAACCCTTCCAGTCTTGAAGGAGAACTTTCCACAGTACCTCAGGGAACTGCAGGGCACGGCAGATGGGGCTCAAGTTCCCTTCCTCCACGTAAGTGTTGCTGCAGCATTCTGGCTGGGGAAGCCATCCGCAGCACAGTCCTCCTTCACTAGTCTGGCTGTGCCCCATCCATAAGTCTCCTTGACCTCTTAACCTGTAACTGCATGTCTCCACCCCTGCCATAGCCCCGCTGCGCTCGACTTTTTACTCTAGCTCATCGCTATGCTGTCCAAATCCCTTATGCAAGAGTTGACCAGCAGCTTCATTCTTTCACTCCTTTCAGTGGTAAACTCTGGAACAGCTGTATTCTCTCCTGCCTACGAGTTGAACTTTGTCAAGAGGGGAGTATCAAGACACCCTTCCATCTGAAATTGACCTCTCCTCTGGCCACTCATCTCTACATTCTTTTGCAGGAGCAGCGCATAGCGACCTTTTTTGTTTTTCTTTAAGTTTGCCCTTGAGCTGCTTCCTTTACAGTAATAAACAAAATTCTCATGCTGTTTGGGAGCCTGACCCCAGGGCTATGTTTGTGTCTCCAGCAAATACTTATACTGTTTGGGAGCCTCAGCCCACTGTGGTGTTTGTGAGGCTGCACCACAGCACCCCGCAGCCACAGAATGGGAGAGTGTGGCCACCTTCATCAGAGGCGCCACATTGTTACCAAAGGAGCCACATGAAATACAAAGTGATGCCGATACAGCAGTTTCTTTTGAGCTCTAGGTACTACTTCTTCAAGACTGTGATGACACCTAGAGCACAGTAAAGGGCAATATTGTATCACTGTGTATTTGAATTTCACATGGCTTTTGTGATAGCATGGCGCCTGTGATGAAGATGGACACTCTCTCCTCTTCTATGGCTCTGCAGCGGCTCCGAGTGAAGTCTTGCCTGTCCCCAGCTGGTCCTCCTGCACATGGACAGGATCATGACTATGGCGGGCCAGGCGGAGCAGCAGCCATGCAGCAGTGACCTCAACGGCTGTTCCGACCTCAGCATCAACAGGGAAGACCAGGTGAGTTAACTGAAACATTACACTGGGTTAAAAAGTGTAAGTTGTCTAAGTTTTTTTCAACTGATTTAGGACAAATTTGCCCCGCTGAATCCGAAAATGACATCAGTTTCTTTTGATCAGGTCAGGTCTTTGTGCTAAGTCGATTTTTAAGAAAATCCTATCTTATAACTAAATTGATTACATTTCTGTGACATTTTCGGTTGATTTTTGTTAATATTTTTCATCTGAAATAGGCTTTTAAGGTAAAAAAAAACACGATTCATTAATTAAATGTTACAAAAATTGAAGTGTATATTGAATAGTAGACATTGCTTAAGGTAAGTACATGTAAATTAGATATTAGGTCATCATTGTTCAAAATTCAGGGCATGAACTTAAGTTTCTTTGAACTCCTAGAATGCTCAGCGGTAGGGATGTCTCTCCACAGAGTCCAACAGTAATCAGCCATCATGACTGCATCCCAGCGTCCCTGATACCTGGTCTCCATCTCTTTCATGTCCTGATGGAATCTCTCCCCCTGCTCGTCGCTCATTGATCCCAGATTCTCAGGAAACCGATCCATATGTGAGAATAAGTAATGCATTTTGATGCTCATGTTGCATCCGAGGTTTCTGAAAGCAGTCAGCATATTGGTGACAAGTTCTGCGTGGTTCCTGGCCTTCTTGTTGCCAATAAAGTTCTTCATGACAAGAACAAAAGCCTTCCACGCTTCCAGTTCCACTTCGTTCATTGAGTTTTCAAACTCTGGATCTCTGATGAGCTGACGGAGTTGAGGACCGTCAAAGATGCCAGCTTTCAACTTCTCCATGGCTAATCCTTGAAAAGCGTGGCACAAGTAAGTGAAGCAGCCACCATCCTTGTGCAGAGCTTTGGTGAACTGTTTGATCAAGCCGAGCTTGATGTGCTGCGGTGGGAAGAGTATCCCGTCTCTGTCCACCAGAGGGTTGTTTATGACGTTCCTTACTCTGCATGGCACCAATTACTCCCGTACAGGCCTGTCCTTCTTCGTGTAGTGCTGAGCTTTGTCCCTACTGTCCCACATGCACAGAAAGCACGGGTACTTGGTGACCCCAAACTGTTGTCCCAACAAAAAGTTCACCTTCTTCAGGTCAACACAAATGAACCACTCATGCTTATCATAACGAGCTTTCTCCAGCACGTACTTCACCGCTTCATACTTCTCCTTCAGTGTAGTCAAGTGAGCGAGGGGTACAGAGGCAAACTGGTTGCCGTTGTGCAGCAGAACACATTTCAGCAATCGCTTGCTGCTGTCAGAGAACAGTCTCCAATCTTCGCGTTGGTACTGTGCCACTCCTAACTTGTGCAGAAGCTGCGCAATATCTATACAGTACACCAAGTCCTTCTCTTCAGAAAAAAATGAGGGTACTCGATGTCTGTTGCGGTAGAAAGTGATGCGAGCATTGTCAGAGAGGAATTTTCTTTCCTTCAATCTGGATGCCAACAGTTCGGCAGAGGGCTTTGACAAGCCGAGATCGCGAACTAGATCATTTAGCTCCTTTTGGGATGAAGGATGTGGTGCATCACCGTCATGTAAATAGAAAATACCCGTACGTGTAAAAACAAATGTAAAAAACATCATGTGGCGATAGATTAAAAAAGTTGACCTGATTGAGTAAAAACAGTGTAAATTTTGAATTCAGCACATCAAAATTGTCCTAAATCAGCTAAAAAAAACTTAGACGATAAATTTGTTGTTGGCCAGTGTTATTTTCAATGAGAATGTTCATCCAAATTACATTCTTCACAAAATCACAGTAATCTGATTTTTTGAAGGCAGAATATTATAATGTGAAAATAGTAATTTCTGCTGCTCCTACTACTACTACTACTACTACTACTACTACTACTACTACTACTACTACTACTACTACTACTACTACTACTACTACTACTAGTACTACTACTACTACTACTACTACTACTACTACTACTACTACTACTACTACTACTACTACTACTACTAGTACTACTACTACTACTATTAATACTACTACTACAACTACTTCCACTACTACATAAATGATACCTCCACCCATGTTTATTTTCCCGACACATAATCATGGAGGGCTCCATAGCTTGGAGGTCATTAGCCCCAACTCTGTTCGCTAATGACTGTGGCATCCAACCATATCACTAATACTACCTGACACTAAATCACCTATCATCTATTACGTCTAGATCACCCTTTCCTTCCCTACTCAAGTCACTCCCGACCCACCCTAATGTCACTCTCCACCACTGTGGCTTCATAGTCCATATTGGAGATGGTGGTGGCTTTTGGGCCAGAGTGTCTGGTGCCCCTGAGACATAGGATGGCCGACCTGAGCAGGGAGAACGAGAGGCGACACCTCATCCAGGCGACAACGTGGCTCCTTGGCTGATGCTTCTTTTCTGAGATTAGTTCCGCGAGGCGTGCGTAGAAGCATTGGGCCCTGGGACCCATCCCGCCGGATGTGGTGAAGACGAGGGGGGTGAAGCTGCCCTGATCCACATGTTGGATTCTTTCACCGTATGCCCTTGTCTTCTCCTGCTCGTTCCTGTGGTGGGCGGCTTGCGGGGGCAGCTCACGGTGACAGGCAGCCATCGGGTCGAATATGCGGATGCACAGAGATCAGGCAGTCCCTCAATCGGCCAGCCATATCTCAGAGCAATGGCGTCGACAAATTCTTGTTTGTTGAGGCTGAAGCCCTTTGCTCTGATTGGTAATGACGTTAGCCAGTTAGAGGCGCCTGCCTCCTGTGCTGTGTGTATTTTTCTACCCATTTCTGTGGACAGGTGGTGTGTAAGACGGTCCAGCTCGTCTTTTTGGGCCTGTTGCCTTTCTTCTGAGATTTTTCTTTTAATATCTCTTATTTCTGTTTGGTCTATCTCGCCCTCTGCCTCCTGAGCGATGATCCTGTTGATGAGTGACCTGGTAAGGCTGATGGAGTTTTGGTTCTCCTTATCTGCCAGCTTCTCAGGGTTGGTGATCCCCATCCCTACCTACTACTACTACTACTACTACTACTACTACTACTGCTACTGCTACTACTACTACTACTACTACTTCTTCTACTACTACTACTACTACTACTACTTAGGCACTCCGGTGAGCATGGTATATTTTCTCATATCCTTTCACAAAGCAATTCATTGGCCCCACCCGCCAATGACTGTGGCCGACAACCATCTTTATTTAATATTACAAACTTTACTAAACATTTTATTTTTGCTAACAGAGCTTGTGGTTGATAAGACTATCAACCACCGTCGCCTCAAAGTCCAGGTCATCAATGAGGGTGGTTTTGGGTGCAGGTGACCTGGTTCCTCTAAGGCAGACCAAGGCTGACCTCAGGAGGGAGAAGTACAGCCTGCATCTCATCCAGGCGACCACACTGCTTCTTGGCTGTTATCCTTTCTTATCCGCCAGTGTTTCGGCGAGTCTTGCGTCTCAGTCCATTCAGGTCACTAGTACTACTAGTTCTACTACTACTACTACTACTACTACTACTACTACTACTACTACTACTACTACTACTACTACTACTACTACTACTACTACGACTACTATTACTACTCCTACACCCACCACATTTACTACTACTACTACTACTATTAGTACTACTACTACTACTACTACTACTACTACTACTACTACTACTACTACTACTATTACTACTACTACTATTACTACTACTACTACTACTACTACTACTACTACTACTACTACTACTACTACTACTACTACTACTACTACTACTACTACACCCACTACTACCAACACTGCTACTTTTACAATTACTACTACTACAACTATTCATCCTCCTCCTCCTCCTCCTTCCACTACTACTTCTACTACTACTACTACTAATAATAATAATAATAATAATAATAATAATAATAATAATAATAATAATAATAATAATAATAGTAATGATGATGATGATGATAATAATACTTTTCTTGTGGCATGAGTCTGATGCCCACTCCACCCCCTCATACCCTTGACTGGGCCACTGAGTCTCACATGTGTAGTGACACACACAACACCCTTCTCCAGGTGTTGCTGGGCCACACAGAGGACACATTCGAGGAGATGATGAACTACCTCTACCTCGTGTCCGCCACCATCAGCGAGGAGGCGCCGGAGGGGAGGTTGGGCACGCGGACAGAGAGCTTCACGGCACTCTGCTACCCCGGACACCTGCCGGGCTTCTGCCTCGGCTACAACCGCCACGGCTTGGTCTCCGCCATCAATGTTATCGTCCCTCTGAAGGTCTTCCCCGCCAGGACCCGTGAGTGTGGCTGCCTGGGCACATGTTTCTCCATTGTTACTGGTTTGAGCGCAGCTCCCAGCCTGGCAGAGCCGCACAGTCTTGGCCGCCAAGCTGAGGGATTCTTTTTCTTCAAGTTGTGGTTTCCCACAACTCGGCTTTTACGGTACCCATGAAGTTATAGTAAAGTTTGGTGAAAAGTAAGGATAAAATGAGTTAACCGTCAACTTCATTGTCTGGTCCCATTCACCGTGGCTCAGCCTCCTCTGTGTGGCCTTCCAGGGACCCAAGCACTTTCAAGGGGAAGCCTCAACACATCCCCCAAACTAAGCTGACATTATTTTTCTGACGTTTTTATCCCGTGATGAGATAAGTAACACTGCATAAATCAGTGGTGAGAGTGTGTGCTCCTGGCAGTAACCTTCCCCCCTTGGCCAGCGCGTCATTTCCTGTGCCGGGCGCTGCTGAGCGCCACGTCCGTGGAGGCGGCGCACGACATCCTGAGGGACCGCGGGACTGGAGGAGCCGACGGCTTTGGCGTCAACATGATCTTCATGAGGCCGGATGGTGGTCACGTCTTCCAGAACGTGGAGGTGGGGACGGCCGGGGCTGGGGATGAGAACCCGCTGTCCATTGTGACGCTGAGTGTCGGCGAACACTACTTCCACGCCAACAGGTGAGCCGCGCCTCTTTGCCACACTTAAGTTATCCCATTAATCATAGTTTTTTTTCTGTGGGAAGCCCAGAGGCTGGAGTTAATCTCTTGAATCATGGATTGGAACTGTGTGATGTCCTCGTCTTATACGTGGGACGACCGTGTACTCTAAGTGGACTGTGGGCCGTAGTGTCTGGTGATGGAGCAGGGAAGAACTGCCTCTCCTGGCCAGCACACTTGCCTGCTGCTGCAAGGAGAGGACAAGCTGCATGCATGCCTTCCTTTCCTCTACAGCTCAACACTTTTGTCTTCAATAGATTCATTTCTGTGTCCTAGCTGTGATTAGAGTGTCCTCAAACTTTGTCTTCTCCCTAGTCCATGGTGCGCACTTCTTGCCTACATTTTATACTCAACATCTCTCTCTCTCAATTCCACTGGTGCACGTCCCAGCTTTTATCTGCGTCTTTTGTGAGGCGGCCACGTCTTCATTGGCACCCAAACGACACCAACAAGAATAAAGTCAAGGGATAGGGTCTTGGTTGTTCTGGGTTCTGTGAGAGGCACCAAGTGTCTGAGCCAGGGCTACCAGGCAACAAGCACACACCTTTATCTTCTAGGAGGGGAGAAGGGTGAGCTCGTGATATTACTGTGTTTATCAAGTGCCTATCCCCGTTTTTCTTTTTTTGATTTTATGAGGCATTGTTTACTCTATCTGTGTGTTCCTCTGTTGTCTCAAAGGTTTAATTTTTGATCATCGTTTGTTGTCCTACCTAAGCCCAACTACGAATCTGCTGGCCTGGGTTTGAATCCTGGTCTGGGCAGTCGGCATGCAGCCCACCCAGCTGTTCATCCTTCCTCTTGGGCTAGCCGATAAATAGTTATCTGGGGAAACCTGAGGAAGGTAAACTGTGATAACCCAGAAGTTGCACTGGCCCTGCGTCCTGGGGTGATGGGTTCACACCCACCACAGCCTCAAGGGTCAGTGGTACGGAGATGATCACCGAGGCCACGTGCAACTATAGTGTATGTTCCAAACTTTTACTCAACGTACCTTACCAAATGATTATTGAACATTAAAGATTATGAACTATATTCTTGTGTAACTGTTTCCTGCTTGGCGTGGCGCAGGTACCTTCACCTGACAGGCATCCCGGAGAAGAGTGGTCCTCCCCAGGCCAGCAGCGAGCACCGAGAGGTCCGCGCAAGCCAGTTCCCGGCCCCCAAGAAGCTGGCGGATCTGCTGGAGGTGCTCTCAGACACCAAAGACCCTGTGTTCCCCATCTTCAATGAGAAACCCCAAGTGATCCCCAGCTCGACCCTGGCCCTTGGTTAGTACACTGAGAGAGAGAGAGAGAGAGAGAGAGAGAGAAAGTTAGGTCAGGTTAGGTTGGCTTTATTACCTCCGCCAACGAAGTTGGGAGGTTATATATTCGGTCCGGTGAGGGTTTTTTTTTTTTTGTTTGTTTGTTTGTGAGCAGTCTCCTGTACACACTTTTTGCGGATATCTCAACCAATTTTTTCAGGGAAGCTCCGTGTCCATCCAGAATAGAACCCATTAATTTTTTTATGTCAAACGTCAAAGGTCAAGGTCAAGGTCGCACAAAACGTCTGATTGGCCCTAACTTCGGTTCTCGTTATCGTAGAGACTTTAGACTTGGTTCATATTTTAGCTCATGGAAAGATGCACCTTGACCTTGACCTTTGACCTTGACCTCGAAAAGTTCGCCCAAGGTCAAAGTTTCCAAAAAAATTGAATTTCATCAAATTTCAAAACAAATGCTTCCATATTATGATGCGTGTCCATCCATAATAGAACCCATTATTTTTTTTTATGTCAAAGGTCAATGGTCAGGGTCGCAGAAAACGTTTGATTGGCAATAATTTCGGTTCTCGTCATCGTAGAGATTTCAGACTTGGTTAATATTTTAGCTCATGGAAAGAACGCACCTTGCATGGCCTTGACCTTGACCTTTGACCTTGACCTCGAAAAGCTCGCCCAAGGTCAGTTTCCAAAAAAATAGAATTTCATCAAATTTCAAAACAAATCCTTCCATATGATACACATTGCATGGCCTTGACCTTTGACCTTGACCTCGAAAAGTTCGCCCAAGGTCGAAGTTTTAAAAAAATAGAATTTCATGAAATTTCGAAACAAATGCTTTCATATGATGCATAGGATCACAGTTGATGGCCATAACAATTTTCAGGACGATCTTTGGCAGAGGTGCGCACTCTCAGAGAGCTATGCGTCTAGTTTAGATTAGGTTGGGTTTTGAATAACTTCCCTCTGTGAGATAAAAAATGGATATTGAAGAGTCCCTCCAGCTAAGTACTGGCCAGGACCACACAGCTCTGACAGGGTTACAAGACAGTGCTGCCTTGCTCACCAACAAGCCACTGTGAGGTCAGCTGCAAGCCAAACACCGCACCCCTGCCAGCCCCGCCCTGAGAAGACTTCATCTGTCATCACTGTTCTCATCTCTCACTTGTATATGTAATTTTTTATCCAGCTCAGTGTGTTTTCATTGTGAGGTGCTGCTGTCAACCTGTTGATGGTCACTTTGCAGGTGTGTTTGATTTGGTCAAGAAGACGTTGGCCGTGTGGATGAAGAACCCTCAGAAGGTTGGGCCCGTCATGGAGATTCCCCTACACTTCAACTGGACCACCTGAGCTCAGCTACCTCACGTGTACAGGGGCCGCCATTCCTCTAATATAGACTGAAAAACACAGCAGATAACAATTTGACGAACAGCAAAACATAAATTTCCATAAGAATGTTATATTACAGGGTTTGACTCAGAGCTGAAGTGTATTTCAGAGACACCAACTTTTCATTTATGGGTCAGGTCATATATATATATATATATATATATATATATATATATATATATATATATATATATATATATATATATATATATATATATATATATATATATATATATATATAGATATATATAATGTCAGTCTATTCCCATGTATTAATCCGGACCCAGCTCACTCCGCATCCAATTTCAAAGAGCCATTTTTTCAAAGATAATATATATGTAATTCCAGTCTGTCTCCACGTATCAACCTTACCAGCCACACTCAGTTAATTTCTGCACCTGTATTACGTTTAGGAGAGCCAGATTTTAAAGGAAGACCTGCATACATAACGTCGGTCTGCCTCAGTTCAGTAAACCACCACAAATGTAAAACAAGTATATAAACGGGCATCGTATTGTTCCGCGCCCAGTTAACGTCGTCTCCAGTTCCGAAGAGTCACAATTTTTAGGTAAAATAAATCTACACGTCAGGCAATTTTGTCTCCATGTACCAACCACCTATACCAGAGGGACGGGGTTCACCTTTCATGGGAGGGGGTACAGATCTTGTCTGATGTCCTTCAACGTGGATTGGGGGCCCTGCAGGGTTTTATAGGGTAAGTAAGAAGGGGCCTAAGATGGCAATACCAAGTGGGAGCACTAAATGTAGTAATAATAATAGCGGCTGCAGGGTAAGGCAAGATGTAGGTCTAAATGTGTACTATACAAACAGTAGAAGTATTAGGAATAAGATATTTTTATTGAGGGGAAAGGCGTGCGTAGAGAAATTTGATATGATAGCGATCACAGAGTCATGGATAAACACTGCAGACAGACACTTTCTCCCAGAATTAGAGATTGAAGGGTATAAGTTATTCCACCAAGATCGAATAGGCAGGAAGGTGGGTGGGGTCGCGCTCTTCGTCAGGGACAATCTTAAGTGTGTCATTAACAACTCAGTCAAGGAAGATAGCAATACAGAATCCCTCTGGGTAGAAACAATAGGTAGGAAGGAGAAGATTGTCATCGGAGTACTTTACAGACCGCCCAACCTTACCAGGGACAGTAGCCAATCCCTTTTACAAGAAATTAGTAGGGCGTTAAGATATTGGAATGTGTGTTTAATTGGGGATTTCAATTATAGGAACATAGAGTGGGATACTTTATCCGGAGACCAAGAGGCACAGGATTTGTTAGATGTGATACAGGATAGTTTCCTTAAGCAGTTAATTAGAACACCAACGAGGGAAGAAAATATTTTGGATTTGTTGTTAACTAATAGAGAGGACATAATAAGCAACATTGAGGTTGGGGATTCATTAGGTAACAGTGATCATAAGGAAATTAGATTTAATATTAAATGGGAGGATAGAGTCAGCAGTAACAACACATTAATACCTGACTTCAGGAAGGCAGACTATGAGGGGTTAAGAAATCAGCTGCAGAGGCTTAGGGGAGTGAGATCAGAAGTAGGTCAGGACCCAGAGCAGGGAGGGGCGTTAATCTCTGGTGAGGTCACTAGTCAGGTCAGTAGCTTGGAGGGTGAGTACAATAGTCTGGTCAGGGAGATTAAATTAGGACAGAAACAGTTTATACCTCACAGGGAAGTCAGGTCAACAGGTAATTACCTGCGATGGATGACAGAAAGGCTAAAAACTGAAACAGGAAGGAAAAGAAGACTATATGTTAGAATTAAAAGGGGGGAAACTCACCTAAGGGATAGTTACAACGATTTAGCTAGAGCAGTAAAGAAGAACACATGTATGGCAAAACGTAATTATGAGATTAGAATTGCCAGGGAAGCAAGGACCAATCCAAAGGGCTTCTTTCAGCTTTATAAGACCAAGGTTAGGGATAAGATAGGGCCGCTTAAGTCAGGAGAATGACTGCTTGATAGAAATGAGGAAATGAGCGAGGCGTTAAATAGATATTTCTTAACTGTATTTACCAAAGAAAGATTAGAAGATATACCTCAGGGAGAACAGATCTACAGAGGAGAAGAGGTAGAAGAATTAACCGACATCAACATAAGTAGGGAGCTCGTGATTAGACAGATAGATAGACTTAAAGTCACTAAGGCCCCAGGGCCAGATGAGCTTTTCCCCAGGGTAACAAAGGAATGTGAAACTGAAATAAGTGGGCAGTTAACAGAAGTATTTAGGAAGTCACTAGACACAGGGGTGGTGTCTGTTTCATGGAGGCAGGCACACGTTATTCTGATATTTAAGAAGGGTGACAAATCTTCTATGGAGAACTATAGGCCGATTAGTTTGACGTCAGTTATAGGTAAAATGATTGAGTCAATAATAGCTGATAGTATTAGGGACCATATTGACAGACATAATTTAATTCACGACTCAGAGCATGGGTTTATTAAAGGAAAGTCGTTCCTCACTAATCTTTTATCCTTTTACAATTGAGTATACGAGGCAGCTGACAATGATGAGAGCTATGATGTGGTTTATTTTGATTTTAGTAAGGCCTTCGATAAGGTACCTCACCGGAGACTGTTAAATAAAGTCAGGGCTCATGGGATAAGAGGGATGGTATTTGATTGGATTAAGGCGTGGATTAGCGACAGGAAACAGAGGGTTACCATTAACGGTAAAAATCTGAATGGGGTAATGTTACCAGTGGGGTTCCTCAAGGTTCAGTTTTAGGCCCGCTTTTATTCATTATCTACATCAATGACATAGACAATGGGATAACTAGTGACATAGATAAATTTGCAGATGACACCAAAATAGGACGAACTATTAGGACAGGGGAGGATGTTAGAGCACTGCAGGAGGATCTCAACAAACTGTCAGCCTGGTCAGAGAAATGGCAGATGAATTTTAACATCACCAAGTGTAGCGTACTTAGTGTAGGAACACGCAACCCATTACACGGGTATAGTTTAGACTCCACAGCGATAGACAGGTCTGAGTGTGAAAGGGGTTTGGGAGTGTTAGTGAACTCTGACCTAAAACTAAGGAAGCAATGTATTAGTGCGAGGAATAGGGCTAACAGGGTATTAGGCTTTATTAACAGGACGGTAACCAACAGGAGTGCAGAGGTCATCCTCAGACTCTATTTAGCGTTAGTTAGGCCACACTTAGATTATGCTGTCCAGTTTTGGTGCCCACACTACAGAATGGACATCAACTTGCTAGAATCAGTTCAGAGGAGGATGACCAAGATGATTCAGGGCCTGAGGAACCTCCCATATCAAAATAGGCTGAAACATCTAAAGTTACATTCACTAGAAAGACGAAGAGTGCGGGGAGATCTGATAGAGGTATTCAAATGGGTCAAGGGTTACAACAAAGGCGATATAAGTAAAGTACTGAGAATTAGCCAGCAGGATAGAACTCCCAGTAATGGATTTAAATTAGAAAAGTATAGATTTAGGAGAGATATAGGCAAGCATTGGTTTAGTAATAGGGTGGTGGGGGAATGGAATAGATTCAGCAATCACATAGTTAGTGCAGGGACGATAGCTTGTTTTAAGATTAGACTGGATAGCTACATGGACGAGGACGACAGCTGGCTGTGAGGTATGGGTGCAGTAAGGTGACGGGGTACTGGTGCGTGCATAGTACCGCCGGTATAACGAGGATCAAGCCTCTACCTGTATCCCTTGAAACTACACCTCACCCATCGTGAGTAGTGGGGGATTCTGGAGTTGCCCTGTGTAGGCCACCCGGCCTCTTGCAGTTTCCCTATGTTCTTATGTTCTTATGTTCTTCTGCTGCTGCTGCTGTATACCGAAACGCCACATTATTCACGAGGTCAGGCGGGGGAATGGGTTTAGTCTTTTGTGCGGGAAAGGAGAGAGAAATAGAGAGTGGAGTAAAGAGAGAGGGAGAGAGTAAGAAATGAGGATTCCATGGGTCAAGCACTACGAAGCACTACGAAACGCTACGATATGCTACGATTATCCTCAGACTTGAATCCAATTGGTTACGGTGAGATACGATTTGATCACGATCACCTACCCGAGCGCTCACCAGCTCACCTCCCTGCCACCCTCCTCTCGCCCTCTCTGCCGCTCCCCCCTTCATAAGAACATAAAAAAACATAAGAACATAGGAGTCTGCAAGAGGCCGGCAGGCCTGTACGAGGCAGCTCCTTTGACCCTAAGCTCCCGTGTATCTAACCCCACCTAATATCGCTGTCCATGAATTTATCTAATCTATTTTTTAATGTGACAATTGTATTGGCACTCACCACATGACTGCTAAGCCTATTCCACTCATCCACCACCCTGTTTGAAAACCAATTTTTGCCTGTGTCCCTGTTGAATCTGAATTTATCCAGTTTAAACGCATTACTTCGTGTCCTACCCGGTTCTTTTACCAACAAAACCTTATGAATGTCTCCCTTATTAAAGCCCTTTATCCATTTATAGACCTCGATCATGTCTCCACGCACCCTTCGCCTTTCTAGAGAATGCAAGTTTAACTGTTTGAGTCTTTCCTCGTATGGCAAGTTTCTCAACCCCTGAATCATCTTAGTCATCCTCCTCTGCACCGATTCTAACATTTTGATATCCATTCTATAGTAAGGTGACCAGAACTGAACCGCATAGTCAAGATGAGGTCTAACTAATGCTAAATATAGTTTGACGAAGACTTCGGCGCTACTGTTGCTTACGCTCCTTGAAATAAATCCCAGTACCCTATTTGCTCGATTTCTAGCTTGAATGCATTGTGCCCTTGGATGGAGATCAGAGCTCACTAAGACCCCTAAATCCCTCTCGCACCCAGACCTGCTTATGAGAGTGTCATTTAAGCAATAGTTATGTGAGGGGTTGTTCCTACCTACACTCAGAATACTGCACTTCCCTACATTGAACTCCATCTGCCATTTATCCGCCCAGCCATACAATCTGTTGAGTTCACCCTGGAGAATACTAGCGTCCTAATCCGACTCAATTACTCTACCGATCTTGGTATCATCTGCAAACTTACTAACATCACTACTAATTCCTGTATCTAAGTCATTGATATAAATAATAAACAAAAGTGGACCTAATATCGAACCTTGTGGGACCCCACTCGTAACACATCCCCAGTCAGATCTTTTACCATTGATTTGCACTCTTTGCTTCTTATTGCTAAGCCACGCCTTGACCCAGTTCAAAACTTTACCCTCTACTCCGTGAGCCTGTAATTTAAGCATCAGTCGCTGGTGAGGAACTTTGTCAAACGCTTTACTATAATCAAGATAGATTACATCATAATTTTCATCTCTGTCAACCGCCTCAAATACTTTATTATAGAAGGACAAGAGATTGGTGAGGCATGACCTACCTTTTGTGAACCCATGCTGCGAGTCGTGAATTAAGCTATGTTTCTCTAAATGCTCCCGAATGTTCCTGGCTATTATGGACTCCAGCATCTTGCCTATAACCGATGTTAAGCTAATTGGGCGATAGTTTGAAGCAACTGACCTGTCCCCCTTTTTGAAAATTGGCGTCACATTAGCTACTTTCCATAGGCTCGGCATATAGCCAGTATTTACCGACATCTTAAAGATGTCGGTTAGTGGGTTTCTTTAATACCCTCGGAAACATCTCGTCAGGACCTGGCGACTTGTTATTCTTAAGCTTATGTATCTCATCCTGAACTACTTGCCTGGTAATGATTATATCCCTCAATTTATCGCCATCCCCGCCCTCGTACACCTGAACCCTTTCCGGTATAGTCGTTCGATCCTCCTGTGTGAATACTGAAAGGAAGTAGTCGTTCAACAATGTGCTCATATTTTCGTAATTTTCTACTAGCTCCCCTGTGTTTGTTTTCAGCGGTCCAATTTTCTCCCGTGTTTTTGTTCTATACATCTGAAAGAAGCCCTTAGGATTACTTTTCGCCTCATTTGCTACTTTGATCTCATAGTTCCTTTTTGCTATCCTGGTGTTTTTCTTAACTAATCTAGATAGCTCGACGTACCGGCCCCTGAGATGTGTTTCACCATTCTTTATTTTCTGATAAATTCCCTTCTTTAACCCTATCTCGTGTTTTAGTCCACGAGTCATCCACTTAAGATCATTGTTTTCTTTTCTAAGTGTTCGCTGTGGTATATGCTGTCCTTGCCCCTCTACTATTACTCTAACTAAATTATTGTAAGACATTTCTACCTGGTTCTCCTGGCTCTCCAATCCGCAGTTCTGGCCCTCATGAATCCCTAAATTAGCCCAGTTTACCCCTTCAAGATGTCTTTGAAGCCCTCATAATTTGCTCTTCTAAAATCTGGCACTAACACTGGGTTTGGTTCGCCGGTTACCGTCCAGTCTAAGATAAAACGAACCGTTCTGTGGTCACTATTTCCTAGCTCTCCACCCACCTCCAACTCACGTAGCAAGTTCCCATTATTGGTTAGGACTAAGTCTAATATGTTATCTCCTCTGGTAGGCTCAGTAACTACCTGCTTAAGGAAATTATCTTGTATAACTTCAAGAAAATCCTCGGCTTCCAGGTCACCCACTAGGTCTTCTCAGTCTATATTCCTATAATTAAAGTCCCCCATTACGCAGACATTTCTACTACTACTTGCCCTGCCAATCTCCTGTAGTAATATACTCGTGTCCTGCCTGTTAAGGCTGAGTGGCCTGTACATACCTCCTAGAGTTGTTGTTTTTTTCCCTTTGTAAACGTCCACCCAAACTAATTCTGAATCCATGTTAGATTTGACTGAATTGTTAACTAAACATTTAAGTGAGTCTTTAACATATAGCGCAACTCCACCTCCCTTTCTGCCCCTTCTGTCTTTGTGAAACATCTGATAACCCGTTATTTCAAATTCTGATCTAAAATTTATATTGGCAGTGTCTATCCATGTCTCAGTGATTGCTATTATGTCAAAATTTTCTGAACAAGCTTCACCCCTTAGTAAGTCTATCTTGTTTCTGAGGCTCCTGCTGTTAGTATAGAAGATTCTTAGCCCGTCCTCTGTTACTCCCCTATAATTACTTCTAAGCTGCCTGGTTATATTATGAGCTAGATGTCCTTTCCCATTACTCCTCCCATTGGTCCCATTACTCCTCCCCCCCCTCACCTATACTTCACGCCTCAGCACCCCAGCACGACCCAGCCCCGCCCCTCTCAGCCTTGTCCTCTTCCCCTTCCTCCTCCTCCTCCTTCTCCTATCCCCCCTATCTTCTCCCCCTCTCCCCTTCCTCCCGCTACCTCTCTCCCATCTCACCCTCCTCCGAGGTGCCTTCCTCGTCGTCGTCCCCGGACACTCTCTCTTCCTCTCCTTCCCCCTCCGTCCAGACTCCCTCTCCTTCCCCCTCTTGCTCTCCCTCTTCCTCTTCCTTCTCTCCTTCCCCCTCCTCGGGCTCCTCTGCCTTGCCCCCACACATTTCTTTCTCTTCTCATTCTCCCCTGGCCCCTACCCCTTCCTCCTCTCCGTCATCATCCTCTTCGTTCTCCTCCTCCTCCTTGAGTGTGTCTCGAGAGTTCGTAGCAGGAGGTCACGTTTGGTTTCCTCTCCGTGGCAGTCAGGTCAATATGCCGTACGCTCAGCGCCTTGTTTGCGTGTCTTGCAGGAGGGAGTTTACGAAGGACTTCCTCAACAAGGAAAACGGTGAATATACTGTGTTTCTTCTGTGAAACTGAACACAAGGTAAGTGTTAATCTAGAAGCGCTTGATAGCAAGCTACAGTTTCTGGAGGGTGTGTTAGGATTAGATGGAGCGAGTGTCGGTGAGGGTGAGTTGAAGGTTGTTGAGAAGGTAGAAAGGCTGGAAGATGGAGTAGATGAGGTAGAAAAGAAGATAGATACCTTAGATTCCTTCCAGCAGGTTAAAAAAAAGGGAGTAAGGCTGTAGCGGCAGATGTTAGCTACTGTGGTGTCGTGACGAGGAACAAGTTCCAGGTGTTAGGAGAACAAGTTGAGAGTGATCCTAGCATCGTTCTTGTAGGTGATAGTTTGGTTAGACAGCAGGACCAGGAGTTTTGTAGGAAGGGAGCAAGGCGTTCAGGAAGACGCGAGTTCAATCCCCGACCGGTGCTACCAAGCTGGGATTTTTCAGCCGCCGCCGAGTGGCTTAAAACTACCAAAATGCTGTCCAGAAGACCACCTATCAACCCGGACTCTAGATTCTAGGATCAAAGATGAGCTCCGGGAGGGCAGCATGAGCCAATGAAAGATGGCGCCACTTTAAACACTCGCCTGCGCCAGAACGGGCTGGGCCGACCATCAGGACCCACCGGAAAGAAACCTTGGACCGACCATCAGGATCCACCGGGAAGAAGCCTACCGGCGCAATAGGCCGCGACGTAAAAAAAAAAAATTGTAATTGGCAGTAGCATTATTCAGAAGCGTAGCCACTTGTTAATTCATGCAATTACTGAAAAACCCGACTTCATTTTGATCACAGAAACATGGCTGAATACACGTGACAAGCCTCAGTTAAGTGAAGTGGCTATCAATGGTTACAATGCGTTTGCTAAGTGTCGTCTACACAAAAAAAAGGTGGAAGTGTAATAATACATGCTAAAAGTAATTTAGAAGTCATTCAGCTTAACACAACCGAAACAGAGGCTTATGATTCATTGTATGTACAAGCGACGATCAATAATGAAAAGTATGTTCTGGGCGTAATTTACCGACCTCCTAAATCAAATGAAGACATTGATGGAAATCTCTACGCAGAGATAAATAAAATTATCAGAAACAGAAATGCAATAATATGCGGCGACTTCAGTAACTCCTCTGTTAACTGGTCTGCACTATCTGCCGACAGGGAAGGAGCTAGATTCATAAATTTTGCGCAAGATACATTTCTTTATCAAACAGTTACCGCGCCGACGCGAGGAAATAACATTCTGGATTTAGTCTTCACGACCGACAGCCACCTCATAACCGCCTGTGAGGTTGGCGAGCCATTTGCAAGCAGTAATCACAACATAATCAGATGCGTTTAGAATATTGAAACAAAAGCAAGGTAAAATTCACTCTTAATACCTAACTATAGTAGAGCAAAGTTTACGGACCTAAGAAGAGAATTGGCTTCAGTAAATTGGAATCATTTGCTCAATAACGTCAGCGTTCAAGAAATGTATAATCGTTTTACTGCACAAATCACAGCGAGCGTAAATAACTTCATCCCACTCAAGCCACGAAGGACACAGAATCAAAAGCCGTTATGGATGCAGAAAATCATCGTCGAAAAAAGAAAAATGTATAAGAAATTTAAACTGTCACACACTTCACAGGATCATACTAATTATATCAATATCAAGAGAGAGTGCGAAAGGAAAATCAGAAAACAGAAACGCGAATATGAGATGAAAATATCACTCGATGCGAAGAAAAATCCCAGATTATTTTTCAGTTACATAAGAAGCAAAAAACTTTAAAAAATAATATCGGCCCACTATTAGTAAATGGCGATACGATTAATGATGATAAAGGCATGGCGTCGGTCCTAAATTCAACCTTTAGTAGCGTATTCACAAAAGAGAACATGACATCGATCCCAGCCCCGAGGACTATTTTTCAAGGCCCTGAAGAACATAAGCTTGCGTTGACCGAAATCGATATCAGTGAAGTGCGTGCGTACCTGCAAAAAATAGATTCAAATAAATCTCCGGTCCCCGACAATTTATCTCCTCGCGCGTTAAGAGAATGTAGTCAACAGCTAGAATCACCCATAACGTTAATGTTCAACAAGTCATTAGCACAGGCTAGTCTGCCTCTAGGGTGGAAAAAGACAAATGTTACCCCGATATTTAAAAAAAGGAGATAAAAAACAAGCCAGTAATTATCGTCCTATCAGCCTTACGTCTATCCTAATTAAATTATTCGAAAAAATAATCAGGGATAAAATGATCACTTTCCTCGAAACAAATGATTTGATAACTGATAATCAGCATGGATTTCGTAGTAATCGATCTTGCCTTACCAACTTATTAACTTTTTTCAACGACGTTTATCAAAGTTGGGACGCCCGAGCCCCATATGACGTAATTTACCTAGATTTTAAGAAAGCGTTTGACAAAGTTGCCCACGTTAGGCTTATTTCAAAACTGCGTTCCCACGGTATTAGTGACCATTTATTCATGATTTACGTGAACGATTTAGAGACTGATATCCTGTCAAAAGTAGCCAAATTCGCCGACGACACCAAATTAGGAGGTACGGTAACGAACAGTAAAAATTGCGAGAACATTCAATCAGACTTCATAAGACTTGCCGACTGGAGCGAAAAATGGTAATTGTGTTTCAACGTAGATAAATGTAAAGTAATGCACATAGGTGAAAAGAATCCTAACTTTAAATATCAGCTTCAAGGACATGAGCTCAGCGAAGTAAAACAAGAAAAAGATCTTGGTGTCATTACCAGTAACACTCTTAACCCTGTAGCAGCGACTGGCCAAATTTGTGGCTTTACCATGTACCAGCGACGGACCTTTTTTTTATTTATTTATTTATTTTTTTTTTATTTTTTTTTTTTTTTGTCATGATAAAGACACCCCAAAATAGATGATGAATAAACTGATCACTAATGCGTTCATATATATTATGAAATGGTTTTTGTGAGCGATGATTTTTTCTCATTAATTCGCTTATAGGGGTCTTTAAGAAACATGATCCCCGCAGCTACCTGGTTGAAATGAGTGATCAATGTTCTGCGGCGAGTAAAAAGCCAATATGATGCTAGGATTAATCTCAAGAAACTTTGATTATAAATCACCCGAACTTATGAAGAGATTATATTTAGCATTTGTAAGACCACACCTAGAATACGCCGTTCAGTTCTGGTCACCGAATTATATCAAAGATCAAGTTTTGCTAGAAAGGATACAGCGACGAGCAACCAAACAAATTCCAGCGCTCCGTAACTTGACGTATGACGAGCGTCGAAACTTCTTTTGTGACACCTTTAGCTGCATTTTATAAACAAAGATAATACCATATATTATTATAATGAATAAAAAAAAAAGGTGGTTGGTTAATTTACGGTTTTGACGAGAACTTTGCTTAGCGTTAGTAGAGGCCGAAGCTCTTCTTTTGTGACACATTTTGCTGTATTTTAATAATCTGCAGCTGATGAGCCTTTCCCCTCACAAATAATTATAAAACTTGAAACAAAAGAAACGAACCGACACAGCAGCGGCAGTCAGTCGCGCCGCACCGTTGTCAGATTATCAGAGCCGCGTATTTACCGGTTTCTGGCCCATAACTGTTGCCAAGAAGCACCAATAATTAACCATTTAAACGACAATCATATGAAGGCAGTTATTTGGGTGATGAAAGCAGTTTTTGGGTCGGAAATCGGCAAACACAAGAGGCAGAGTACGACAATCTGGCAACGTTGAACTGTCACGGATCAGCCTCGACGCGGCCACAGAGGCGAGGCGGCGCGTCGTCGCGTGTTTGACAAGACATTCGTAGGTATATATTCAACATATAATTTAAGACACTTCCACGGCTAGTTTTATTTCCAGGGTAAGCAAGGCGCGTCCACACACAAAAAAAGGAACTGGAAACAAGCATCAAAATAGCCTATACATGTTACTGTTGCTTATGGCCATCGCATTATTTGTTTTTTGACCCATAAATTATGAGGAAAGGTCGATGGTCCATGGTTTTGATAGAAGGGGGGTCGAGGGGGAAGACCCCCGTTAGGTAGGTGTCTCTTCTTTAAATTATCAATACCCAGAACACACCTCTACTATAGTGTAAGTTGGGTGTTTTAGCAGAAAGTCACCCATGACCCCCCCCCCCCCACACACCCTTCCCCCACAGCCCCAGGCACACGATTTTCTCTAAACTATAACAATGTCAGGTCTCCCTTGTACACTATATGCCTCATCTGGGCTCTTTAACATAGCCAGTCATAACCATTTCTTTCCTCCTATGGGCTCTTTGATATGACCAGTCTTGAGTCCATATTCTAAAACATATATCGGCGCCTCAGTTCGCCTTTTCGAATAGCCTCTCGTAGAAGTTGCTGGGATTGCCATGGATTGTTTTGCGATGTTAGTGATAGTTTTAATATGGCTTCTGCATCTTGAATGGGAAAACTCACCCATGAAAACCTGGTTAGTCTTCTCTGTGGCCTTGGGTAATAGTTGTTATGGGAGTCTGATATGTTTAAGAATATGGACCTGTAACCGCCTCAGTTTGTCTGTTGTTTAGGTTGTTGGGATTGCCGTGGATTATTTTGTGATGCTACTCATAGTTTGAACACGGATTCTGCATCTTGAACAGGAAAAATCACCCATGACAACCCGGTTAATCTTCTCTGTGGCTTTGGGAAATAGTTGTAATGGGAGCAGGATACATTTAAAGATATGGACCCTAACCTCTTTCTCCCCCCTTCCCCCCACAGCCCCAGGCCAGCATGATGAGTGGATGGCCGAGGCAGTGGGCGGCGGACAAGGGTGAAAGTCCCAGCACACAGCGGGAGGCCCTCACCCACTCGGCTGACCCCGCTGACCCCTGTGCCGCTAGCCAGAGGGTCATGCAGGACTTTGTGTCGTGCCAGGTGTTACCCGCCTGGACGCAGGGGGGCGGACAGGTGCTGCTGGGACAACTGGAACAGGTACTAGAGCCCAACACCATTGTTTCTCCCTAGTCATAAATCATAGCTAACTTGTTTCTTTTTCATTTTTTTAATCTCCACAGTGCAGTGGTTAGCGTCTCTGACTACAAATCTGTGGGTCTGGGTTCGAATCCCAGCCTGGGCAGTTGGCGCGCAGCCCACCCAGCTGTTCATCCTTCTTTTCTGGCTGGTTAATAAATGGGTACCTGGGGACACCTGGGGAAGGTAAACTGTGGTAACCTGGATTTTGCAATGGCTCTGTGTCGGGTTAACCCCTTGACAATGGATTTCCTACAAGAAGACCTCACCAAGCTACAGGAATGGAACAAAAAGTGGCTGCTACAATTCAATAAAGAAAAATGTAGTCATGCACTTTGAGAGGGGAAATACAGCATACCAATACCACAAGGGAAACACTCCACTATCCACCACAGAGGCAGAGAAAGACCTGGGACTGTATGTTACCAGGCTACCAGTGAAGGCCAAAGCCATGCCGATCACAGCAGAGGGGTTAGGGTGCCCTCCCACCACTGGCTCAAAGAGCAAACGGGACGGAGTTGAGCGCCGCTGCTGCTATAGTGCATGCCCCCAACTTTACCTGTGCCTTTACCTGCCTGTCTTCCATTTCTCGCTCCCTGGCTGCCAGTGTTCCCAGCCTTTTTTTCTGGCCAGTGCCTCCATTTCACCATGTCAGAATGTCTGTTCCCCTTTCCAAGACTGTCTGACGGAAAAAAGTTTAATCCAAATCATACACGTGATATTATATTGAAAATCGTTGACTTTTTCCATGTTAGAACTTGTACATTTACTTGATTATTTTTCTAGTGGAGTTTTATGAGTTTAATAGCAATGGAGAATGTTGATGAACTTTTAGAACTATTAATAAAAGCAAAGTAGTTATTTTTTATATATTTAGAACAAATTACTGAACAGAGTAAACAAAAAATTGAGTGTAATGCCTGGGCGCTGTACTGTGATTCACTGTGTTCTGGTGAAGGTTAGAGTCAGTGGGAAAACAGTGATAGCATTTTCTTCGCCAGTTCTGAGACACGCGGAGGAGGGCTTGAGAGGGCACAGTGCAGCTTATTTTCAACCTCCAATCTGTTTCTTTTCTTCACATTTTCATTTGCCAGAGTTGACAAGCCTTACTCACAAAGATATATTGATACAAGTGGAAGCAATGCATGGATAGATCTTAATTCTAGTTTAGGGTAGGAGTTGACTGATTCCTCAGTGAACATCTCTTGCTCTGGAATAAGTCTCCAGCTCCATAAATTCATCATGACAGGCATCAAGAACTTTTTTTAGCTGATAAATTGAATGGGTTTTGCACTAAATCCAACTCATCATCACTGAGGTCAAGAAAACATTGGCTGAATTCTTTTCCCGGTGCTGTCAAATGCCACACAATTTTATTTCTTGCAAATTGTTAAAGCCTTTGATCTTCACCATCATCAGCAAGAAATGATCTCAAATATTACAACAATTTTTATATTGCTGCTAATTTTCCAGCTTGCTCCTGAAAGCTTTCAAGGAAGCCATGACTTTATTATGTTTGTATTCCTTCCTTGCATCTGAAGCTTCAGTTTATTCAGCTGCTCAAAGATGTCAGCCAAATAGGCGAGGTGCATGACCCATTCCTTACATCCAGCCGGGCAAATAATTCCATCTTACCCTCAACTTAGAAAGAACAATTTGAGTTCATCTCTAAGCTCAAATGCTCACTCAGTTACATTTCCTTTTGAAGGCCAACAAACATATGAACAGTGAACATGAAACAGCTCTCCTGGAGCGGGGGGTGCAGCAGTCACTACACTGGAGGGGAGGGGGTGGGGGTACTCATGGCAGGAGGCCTTGGGAGAGTGTAAGTGTGGCGGCCCTGTCAATGATTAAGCAGTTTTGGGCCTCATGGTTGAGGGGCTTGTTGGGCCTGATAGGCTGCTGCAGCAGGTAACAGATTCTCACTGCAATATGTGCTGCCCCGGGGAGCTGGAAGGCAATGACAGATCAATACTCCAGATGTTTGATCTGTGATGCAAATCCCCCTGTGACACCCTGAAATTCCTCCTCCTTGGGGAGAATTTCCCCCTGCCAGAGAACCCCTGCTTTAGGGTGTTCCACTAGTTATATACCTTAATAAGTTTTGATAGGTCAGACAATCTCCCTAGTCCTAAAGCCCTGACTCATCATTCCTATATATATATATATATATATATATATATATATATATATATATATATATATATATATATATATATATATATATATATATATATATATATATATATATATATATATATATATATATCACTCATCAGGCTGTAGCATGGCCTCTAACTCCCTCCACTTGTTTATTAGTCATTATATATGCCCACCCGCCTTCTGCAGACTCCTTTTGTTCTTATGTTCAGTTCCTCTTTACTGATGAACTGTTGTTCCTTTATGCATGCTGTAGTGCGTCTCGTTCTCAAGCCACACACAGCCACTCTTATCCATCGCCACATTCCCCCCCAGGCCGCAGCGTCCATGTCTCCCGGAATAACAAGCATTCTGGAGCTGCTGAAGGAGTACGTCAGGCACTATCGCCCACTGGACGAGGAGGAAACATGGAAACATGGAAATGCAGGCAACAGAAAGCCTATTGGCTCATTACGAGGTCGCCCGCTTGGGTGATTTAATCTGCTCGACCGCCACTTGGGGCTTGGTGAGCAGATGAAAGCACCTCGATATTGAGGAGCAGATGGAAGCCCCTCGTTATTCAGTTTACTCCTGACGCAGCGAAATGACGGTCGATTCTATATTTGAAGGAGTTGATGGTATTCGCATTTACTACTTCTGAGGGAAGATTGTTCCAGTGGCGGATGACTCGGTTTGAAAAGAAACTCCTTCCAATGTCTGTGTTACATCGACTCGACTGAATGGGTAAACCGTTATTTCTAGTTCTTGAGTTGGTTTGCAGTTCAAAGAATTTGGAGTAATCGACGTTATTGAACTTTTTAGATACTTGAAGACTTGAATCATATCCCCTCGTAGGCGTCTTTTCTCCAATGTAAAGAGATTGAGTCGCTTGAGTCGTTCCTCGTACGGTTGAGCCCTGAAGGTTGGAATCATCTTTGTGGCGCGTCGTTGAATCCTTTCCAGTAAAGCAATGTCCTTTCTGTAATTGGGAGACCAGAACTGCACTGCATACTCGAGGTGCGGTCTTACCATGGAATTATACAAGGATAGCATCACGTCTGGTGTTTTACACTCGAAGTTCCTCGCTATGAACCCGAGCATAATGTTGGCCTTGTTGTATGCTTTTTTACAGTGATTCGCGTGTTTCAGGTCACTGCTGATAGTGACTCCAAGATCCTTTTCCTCCTGCATCGCTTGCAGAGGTCTCCCATTCATGATGTATGTGTGGTTACTATTTTGGGACCCAATGTGCATGACTTTGCATTTGTCAACATTAAAAGACATTTGCCATTTTTCCGACCATTCGATAATGTGATTGAGGTCTTTCTGAATGATTTCGCAGTCGGTCTTTGTGAGGGCATCTCCACCCACCTTGGTGTCATCTGCAAATTTCGATATTGTGGATTTCAGTCCTGATTCTAGGTCATTGATATATATGATAAAGAGGATGGGTCCCAGCACTGACCCTTGAGGCACTCCACTAGTGACTGGTAGCCAATCGGAAGGCTGTCCGTTGAGTAGTACTCGTTGTTTTCTGTCGGTGAGCCAATCTCTTATCCACGCGATCAGATTGGCTCCGATGCCCGCCGAGTGCAGTTTCTTAAGGAGTCGCTCGTGCGGTACCTTGTCGAAGGCTTTCTGAAAGTCCAGGTATATAACATCACTGGGGATGTGGGCATCCCAGTTCTTATATATACCTTGGAAGAAGTCTAATAAATTCGTTAGGCAGGAGCGCTTGTTTCTGAAGCCATGCTGGGTGTCGGAGATTACATTATTGTTTTCTAGAAACTTAACAAGTTTATCTCTAATAATCTTTTCGAGTATTATTCCTGCCACTGATGTCAAACTTATGGGCCTGTAGTTTAATGCAACGCTTTTGTCTCCTTTTTTGAAAATCGGTGTTACGTTAGCCATCTTCCAGTCTTCCGGGACCTTGTTTAGTTGAACTGACCGGTTGAATATGGTAGTGAGTGGTTGAAGTATTTGTTGTTTAAGCTCTTTTAATAACCGCGGGGACAAACTGTCGGGTCCCGTTGACTTGTTCGTGTCGAGTTTGTCCAAGTACTTTTTTACTTCTTGGTCGCATATTGAGTCAATTTCCAGCGGCGTGATCTCACTCGGCGGGGCAGGGCTCTCGGGAATGGTTTCGATGTCCTCGACTGTGAATACGGATGCGAAGTTACTGTTGAGGATTCTGGCCATCTGTTTACTGTCCTGAGTTACAGATCCAGTCTCGTCTGTCAGGGGACCAATATTGGATTTTACTTTATTTTTCGATCTTATGTACGTGAAGAATTTCTTGGAGTTAGTTTTGATTTCGTGCGCTATTTGCTCTTCATAGTTGCGTTTGCTACTCCGAATAAGGCTGCGACAAGCTCTGAGGCTGTTGTGGTACTGTGTGCTGGCTTCGGCCGTAGCATTCTCTTTCATCAAATTATAATTCCTTTTTTTTAGGTTTACTGCCCTCTTTATTTCTCTGGTCATCCACGGTGGATCTACGGCCCCATTTACTCGCCTGGATTTCGTAGGCACTGTAGCCTTCTCTACTTGCAACAGCTTATCTTTGAAGACGTTCCACGCGTTGTCGATTGTATTGTCGGTGATGCCAAGTTGGTCCCAGGTCGTAGGGGGAAGCAGTGCACGGGCTAAGTTGAAATTTCCTTTTTTGTAATCTGGTATCACTGATGGATTATCTACGAGTTTGTGACATATGTTGATATTAAAACGGATTAAGTGGTGATCGCACCCATTAAGTTTCTCACCAACTGTACAGTCGCGAATGAGGTCGGGGTCGCTTACTAATACCAGATCCAGCAGATTGTTTTCTCTTGTTGGTTGAGTTACAACTTGAGTGAGGAACGAATCCTCCACCATTTCTAAAAGTCAATGTTAGGGCAATTGAAGTCCCCAATTATAATTGCTTCCTTGCTGTGTGTTAGAGAGTGAATCTCTTCGTAGAGGGCAGTGTCATCGGCTGACTGTTGTTTCGGAGGCCTGTATACGGTTGCAAGTGTTAGTTTCTTGTTATTTGCGGTTATTTCCACATAGACAGAATCGTATTTCTCTGCGTCCTGTTTGTCTATTTTTATGGCAGGGAGTGTACTTTTTACGTAGCAAACTACTCCTCCTCCTTTCTTGTGCTTTCGACTTTTGTGGAAGCTTTCGTACCCAGGGAATGACATTTCGGATTCTAGATGGGTAGAGTTGGCCCAAGTCTCTGTGATGGCTACCACATCTGGTTTCTCTGTTGCAATATACGCCCTAATTTCGTCCTTTTTGGGTATTAAACTACGTGCATTTGTGTACATGATAGAAATGTGGCCGTGACGAGTTGTACCAGTTCGCTTGTCGGAGGCGTGGTTAGTTACACAGTTTCTTGTGAGTCGCACTGACGCTACGGGTTGGTTGATCAAGGGCTGCCTTTGCCCCGTCCTCGCCCGCCGTTTTTTGAAAGGCTTTTCGAAAAGCTTTTCACTGCCTCGTCCAGAAGCCTCCCGAAACGCGCCGATCCAACCTCATTCAGATGTAGTCCATCGTTCCAAAACAAGTCTGGGCGCTCAAGGAAGTGGTGCCAGGCGTTTGTAAACGCCACGCCTTCGTCGTCACAAATTTCCTTCAGACTAGTATTGATGTTGCTCGCTTTGCTGTTGAAGCCGGCGTAAGCGCTGATTCTGGGTAGAATTCCAGAGACAATGACGTGAGGGACTTGGTCTTGTAACGCCGAATGACCTGACGGTATTTTGATAGTAGGGCCTGAGTTTGAGTAGACTGAACGTCATTTGTCCCCGCGTGAATCAAATAAACTGTGTCTTCCTTCGCGAGTTCCGTGACAGCATCGACAGCTGAAGTAATGTCGTCCAGTTTGGCTCCCGGAATACAATAACGCCTCCGCGTCTCTGTATTCCTGCCGCAGAATTCCGTTAATTGACCTCTAACCAGCGAGTCCCCTACAAGTCTAACAGATGTTTTCAGCTTGTCTGTGCCCCGAAACTGTGTCTGATCTACGCAGACCACAGCAGGAAGAATGGTCTTGTGGCGTCTAATGGATGAGTAGTGAGGAGTGGGAGTGTGGTGGCGACTGGACGTGGAGGCGTTAGGAGGGCTGGTAGAGGAGAGGGACAAGGGGGAGCCAAGGGAAGATGAGGAAGAGGCGGAAGGGGTTGACTGCAGGGGAGCAGAGGAGGAGGATGTTGAGGATGTGGAGGAGGGGGCAGAGGCGGAGGAGGAGGAAGGGGAGGAAGGGGTTGACTGGGGAGGAGTAGAGGAGGAGGATGTTGAGTAGGGGGAGGAGGGGGACGAGGAGGAGGAGGCGGAAGGGGAGGTAGGGGTTGACTGGGGAGGAGTAGAGGAGGAGGATGTGGAGGAGGGGGGAGAAGAAATGTATGAGGAGGCGGCAGAGGCGGAGGAGGAGGAAGAGGACGAAGGGGTTGGCTGGGGGGGAGTAGAGGAGGAGGATGTTGATGATGTGGAGGAGGGGGCAGAGTTGGAGGAGGAGGAAGGGGCGGAAGAGAAGAGTGAGGAAGAGGAAGGGGAGGAGGAAGAGTAGGTGGTGGTGATGGTGGGATGGGTGGGGGAGGGGGCGGGGGTGATGGCGGTGCTGGTGGTGGAGGGTGAAGAGGGAGAAGAAGAAGACGAAGAAGACGAAGAAGAAGAAGAAGAAGAAGAAGAAGAAGAAGAAGAAGGAGGGAGTTGAGGGTGTGACGTCACGATGTCCCAAAGTAAAGAATTGGAGCGTTGTAGATCCTCGTTGGTTGTTTGTAGTGCCTGAATACGTAAGTCTAAGACACAGTACCTACACATCGCGTCGCTGGTTTGGTAGTGAATCGCAGCATATTTCTTTGAACAATTACAGCAATTGAAATAGTTGGACGGCATGATTACTTCTTTTTTATTTTATTTACTGTTGCAAGACGATATATCGGTGAGCTTTACAGTTAAGATGAATTTTGTATCAACACCTGGAGGGAGGCGGCTTTAAATCGGTCGAGTCACGCGGGAGAGTTTGAGGTGTGGCGTCTATGAGGGCCCACACGTGTTTTCCCTCTGGGATTAAAATTCTCTGGGGGATTAAAATTTTCCTCCTTTTCAAAACAGGTGTGCTGGTATACGGGTCAAGCTTTGTACTTCTACGTTAGTGACAGATTTTCTACGTTAGTTAGACACAAGAAGCTCACTGTCTTTCACTGGGTGCTGTGTTAGGTCGTGTAGTTGTAATCCTACTGAGGAAAGACAGGAAACACAAAAAAGTCGATATATAACTTAACCGCTCAGCTCAGCAGGGAAGTCCTCTCACTGTAAGGTAATCCTCGCAACACTTCAAACACTAGTTAGACGCGTCACAGCACTGAGTTAGACGTTAATTAATTAGGTTGAGTGGTGCTAAATAAGACAAGTAAACAAGCACAGTTAGTCGTTCGATTTCTGAGAAGGCGTACGGGCCTATTTAAGTAACGGTTAATTAAAAACGTGGATGAACGGATTTCAAAAGTTGTGACGTTAAAATGTAACACACGGAGTCGATTTACACACACGGAGTCGATTTACACACAAAATAACAAGTGTCGTTTCACCAGACGAGGCGAAAAGCAAGGTTAAGGTTTGATGCCGGTAGGGCAGCGAGGTCAACGTCCGTCCCTTTGAGGAGGTCAGGCGAGACTGGAGGAGGAGGACAAACACCAACATCCTCAGCAGCACACCCACGCCCAGAGGGTGGCCACCACTGTGAAGGTCTACGCCCTGCTCTGTGCCTTCCCCTCCAGAGTGCTGTTGAAGGAGAAGGAGGCTGGGGGAGTGGGGCAGGGGCAGGGGCAGGGGGAGGGTTTGACTGCTCTGCGTTTCTGAAGGGACTCACCTACCTGTTCAATGTGAGTGGTTATGATTGTTGCTTGTGGCTCTGACTAGTTTGGGGCCAGTTATTTATTTCACTTATTTATTTATTCATTTATTTATTCAGTAAGATTTATTCATTGCTTGTTTTTGTTCTGTTTGAACAACCATAGCTTGTTAATAGTTGCTGACTGGTTTTCTTTATATTTTGTTGCCCTTCATTTTTGCTTGGCTCATTTTGGTAGATTTCCTTACTTCTGTTGAATTCTGCCCTCCTCCTCCTCCTCCTCCTCCTCCACTCCCTTCCCTCCACCCAGCAGTTTCTCTACTCCTTTCCCTCCACCCACATGCTTCTCCACTCTCTTTCTTCCCTCCCCTGCCAAACTCTTATTCTATGGCTCCCCCACTAACCCTGTCCCTCCCATCCCTGCCCTGCCAAACTCTTATTCTATGCGTCCCCTATTAACTTTTTCTCTCTTTTCCCACTCCAGCTTCTCCTCAGCTACCGTCGGAAGGCAGTCGTGGCACAGGCCGGGCTGCTGGTGGCGTCACAGCTGCGGGTGGTGGTGGACAAGGGCAACTTTGGCGGTGATGACAACAACGGTAATGAACAGCTGAGGGGGCGGTATGCTATGAACCACCGCCACTCCGTCCACAAGGATCTCAACGAACTCCTTAGCAACCTCAGTGTTGGGGTGCGCACAGGACTCAGGCGACAGTGCTCCACCCTCTTGTAAGGACCTTGGATGGCTGGTGTGGCTAGATGTGGATTGTTTGGTGTGGTTGGGTGGGTGTTGTTGCTTGGGTGTGGCTGGATGGAAATGGATGGCTGGGTGTGACTGACTGGGTGGGGCTGGGTGTGAATCTTCGTTGCCAAATTATCGTATTAACCACATGTCGTATCTATCATTTTTATATCTCAAACTCTCGTACTTACACAAGTAACGTGAGAAGGTCAAAGTTAGTGCTAAAACTGTTGAATATTGATGTTTTTCGTTCTTTGTTGTCATAGTTATCGGTCAGCAACTACGAAAATGAAATGCGATGAGTACGATAATTTGGCAACGCTGGTGTGAATGGGTGTGGCTGATCGGCTGGGTGTGAATGGGTGGCTGTGGCTGGCTGGGTAGGTGTCTCTGGCTGGGTGTGGTCGGGTGTGGTTGGCTGGATGGCTGACCGGCTGGGTGTGGCTGGATGGCTGGCTGGATGTGAATGGGTGGCTGTGGCTGGCTGGGTAGGTGTCTCTGGCTGGGTGTGGTCGGGTGTGGTTGGCTGGATGGGTGAGCGGCTTGGTGTGGCTGGATGGCTGGCTGTGTGAATGAATATGTTTGTAGTTTTGTGTATTTAGCAATTTGTTTTATTTATCTTTTTAGTTGTCCAGGCAATGATGGCCTGTCATTCCCTTTGGCTGGCTGATTGGCTGGTTTTGTTGTAATACTTATTTATGCGTTAATTTATATAGCACTTGGAGTCATGCCATTGATTGAAGAGGAGAAAATATTGCCCATTGCATCTTACTTTTAAATGATGAACAAACTTAAATCAGAATCAATGGTGTGAGCTGCAACATCAGCACATTTACTAAACATTCACCCTTTGCTGTGAGTTCTAACACCAACACAGTTTCCCCCACTCAACACACACATATACATTTATTGAACATACAGCCATACCTCGGTTTACGAGTTTAACCCTTTCCATCCGTGACGCAGACGTCGGCGTCACAGTATGGAAAGGGTCAAGGTGAAATGGCAGAGGATTAATCTTCTTCTAAACTTCTCAATCCTCCTCTAAATTCCTCTTAATTCATTCCAAAATTTTGCTCGCACACCAAAACACTTGTAAACCAAAAGGAATTTCCCCATTGAAATTAATGTGAATCCCATTAATGCGTCCCACATCTCAAAAAATATTTACATATTAATCATTTTACATGTTATTTTATACAGAATTAAAGTAATTTTACCAACAAATAGCAATAAAAAAACAATATAAAACACAAACCACTGATAGGGATGTACCGATACCCGGCACCGATACCGATACCCGAATATTTGACCGATACCGATACCGATACCAATACCTGTGCACCGATTTCTTTTATACAACAATTCCAACAGCTAAAGGGCAATATCAAATGTTAAGAAGAAAAAAAAAGACCCACTACTCGTTGTTCCACCATGAAGGGAAGAAAGCGAGGGAGGAGGCGCCTCGTGAGGTATAGCTGACTCAGCTACTTAGCTTTAACTTAACTGCCGTACATTTAGACTGTGAAGAAATCCCCAGACCCTGGCAGCGTTCCCCGTTGCGGGGCGACCGTCTGACTGACCGAGGCAGGCAAATGAGGCGAGTGGAAGGGCTCCGCCAATCACGCGCCGAAGCTACTGAACGTGTATTGTACGCGTCCGCGGTACCAAAGGCTATACTGTATACTAAGTATTATATATTTGCATTCAAAGTAATATGAATCTTATCGTTTAAAGTGATGAGAATTAAATCGCGGGAAATTCCAAACTATGAAGTATCATGATACTAAATAATTACACTTTTCTAATACTTTTTCAACAATTTAGAAAATTCAATTTCTATTAAACAAAATTATTTGTAACGAGTGACATGCGACGTACAAAACTCCTTCAGGTATCGGCAGTATCGACAGAAAATCAGCCGATACCGACACCGATACTCTTTAAAATGTGCCGATACCACCGATACCGATACATCGGTACATCCCTACTACAAACCAATGTGTTACGGTTGTTATGGAGACTCCCGCAACTGCTAACTACACTCGAAGTGTAGGCTTCGCACCAGGGTTTCCCTATTCTCGAGGCACCGGAACTCCGTTCGACCATTAACGTGAAGCTAACCCAATGTATCGTCCGAGATGGAGGGTGAACGGGCGTCAGTCACGTCCAGGAGGGCATACGAGCTGCCGAGGCTCGCCCCCCGTTCCTATTATGAGCATAGTATCCACCGTTCCTGTTTTCTTCTTTGCAGCACCATCCCCTTTAACCATCTTTGTGGGGTACATTGTTAAAGCACAATGAACGCAAACTGTACTGATGAAAACACAAAGATCGCACACCAAAGCACAAATGCAATCAGACACGAGCGCACGGGTGCTATCTCTACTAGTTCCCAACACGGACTGAGACTAGAGTTGCCAGCTTGCCACCCTTTTTATAAAATACGGAATGCCATTTGTTCCGTATTTGTTTGTCTGAATGGTTAAGGGGAGCTGCCGGTTTTTACCCTTTTTCTTTATTCAATGGGTTTATTGTCATGATTTGTATACCAGACACAAAGGACACCATACGCATAAGATTTAGCCCCAAAAAACAATATCACCTTTCCATTTTTTACCAATGACTGTTTTTTTGGAAAATTTGAAGTTTTTTTTTAAAAGGCTATTTCTGCTATGATAATTGCTCTACATGGGAACAATTACTAAAGTACAAGAACCATGTTTAGGCTAATGAAAATATAGTGAAATATTGTACGTATTAATAATCATTAGTTTGCGGAATATAAATTTTCAAACTTTCATGCTCATAATTTCCCCCTAAAAAATTCAGACATAAATACACCATAACTCACTCACTTCAGATATGAGAAAAAACTCATTATAGTTTGATTCTGACAAGTCTAGGCATGGTTTTGGTGTTGGTTTCATTGAAATCGGTTGAAAAATGATGGAGAAATTGAAGTGCAATGGTATATAACTTACATTTTGAGATATGGCCAGGTAAAGTTTTGAATGCGTAACATTCAAACATAGCGAAGTGATATCATGGCATTTATCCTTTCATTTATTTGTAATGATACATAAAAAATATATATCTTCATGCTCAGTCATATATTTTGATGTCCAGGCACAAAATATTCTGTCTGTAAGGCTCTGGTCCTGTAAGGCTCCTGGTTCCCCTCCCCCCTGCCTCAGCTTGAGGCGGGGTATTAGCTCACAAAGGAGGGGTGTCACAGCTGCCAAGCTACTCACTGTTGCTAAGTTTGTTTCAGAATGCTCGTGGAGCATATGTCACCTCCTTCCTCTTATCTTTGATGTTCTGGGATCTCTTCTTCCTCATGCTTTTCCTTTTAGTATCTTTTTCTTGAATTTTGAGTGAGCAGTTGAGGGCTGTTGATTTTATTCCAAGATGTTGCAAGAAATTTACTTTGTTGTATCCAAAATTATAGTGAATGATGGTGATTTGAGAAACAAATTGGACTTTGATGCTCCAGCAAACTTGACTTTCTGACACCGCCAGATCTTTGAATGGAAGCTTTCATTTGCGTTCTGAGTGAGCCCCTGAACGCATTGCTCCAGTAGATCTTTAGTTGCCAGGGACTCATAAACTTGTCTGACCTTTTTCTCACTTTCTGCATCAAGATCTATTACTAAAGATGACCTGTTGTATTTGATATCTCTCTTCTCCTTTTGTGAGTGCAGCTTGGAGCAGCACCATGAGTGTTCTCCCTGCTGGCAAAGTCCATGGCGTGGACGTGTCTTGGTGCTGAACACGTGATGGAATGTGGCCATGACTGCTTTCTGCATTTCCACAAATGGTTTATTTATATTGTTTCTTATTTCTTTTCCGTAGTATGATGTCAGGGTAGCAATGGTGGTGTCAGACAGTTTGTTCTTTCCACCCAGGGTACTCAGTCTCCTCCTTTTTCCAGTCTTCATTACAGTCTCCACTCTGTCTTCGTCTCTCAGCTTCCTCAGTCGTGTTCCCATCCTCTTCTGAACGTGATTTATACATTCCGATTTTGTGACTTTGAGTTCTTCGTTGGGCTCACGTCCATTGTTGATGTTGGAAATGGCAAGGTAGGTGCTTGCATCACCCATCACCATCACTAACCATATTTATGTATCTGAAGCCCAGGGACTCTGATCTTGCAAACATCCTCAGTGCTGCTGCTTGTTCCATGGCTGCTGAAGATCCCTCATAGTTCTTGGTGCATTCTTCATCGTGCAGGGTCCTCCAGACATTGAATTCTTCTTCAGAAATTTTTCCATCTTTCAGTTGTCCCTCTTTGATGCTGCACATTTGGCAAAACTTTTTCTGCACCTCAATATCAACGACAAAGCCAGTGCAAACTTGACTGATGACTCCCATGCTAACCTGTGAAGTATGCCCTCTCTTCATCCACGAGCCACTGTAGGAAATGTTGATGCTGAGTCTTCCATCTTCATCAGGAACAGTGTCCCATGTGTTGCATGTAGTGCCGGCGGATAGCCTCACATACTTTCTTCTGCTTCACAGTGAAAAAAAATACATTTCTTGATAAAGATACTTCAGATGCCTGTAATATTTACTATTACCCGTTACAGGCATGCCATATAACCCTTGTATTCTTCGTGTGCCGCATATCCAAAATCTTCTACGACTGACTCGTGTACTGCGGCGACATTTCTTCTGTAGGGTGGTGAACGTAGTTGTGCAGATGATTTACATAGTGCAGGTGTTGAGGTGATCTTTTCATTACAGCCTCACAGTGTAGGTCGGTGACAGTGTCGAAGCCATCTGCTGAAAACTGAACATCGTAGTCGTCGCCACACAATATTTCTCTGTCGTTTATTTTTTCTTTCTTTTTTTTTACGTCACGGCCTATTGCCCCGTTAGGCTTTTTTACTGGTGGGGGCCTGATGGTCGGCCCAGGCCATTGTGGCGCAGGCGAGTGTTTATAGTGGCGCCATCTTGTTTTGGCTCATACTGCCCCCCGGAGCTCATCTTTGAGCCTCTCTTTGGAGAGGTAATCTTGAGTCCGGATAGATGGTCTTCAGGGCAGCATGTGGGTAGTCTTAGGCCACTCGGCGATGACTGAAAAATCTCAGCTGTGTGGCGGCCAGGATTCGAACCCGCATCCCTCCTGGATCTCTCAGACGCGGCGCCGGTACGCTAACCACTCAGCCACCGCTTATTACTTTTTTTTTTTTTACAACAAAGGAGGCAGCTCAAGGGCACACAAAAAAAGAAAACAACAATAAAAAAAAAGCCCGCTACTCGCTGCTCCTAAAAAAGAAACAAAAGAGGTGGCCGAAAGGAAGATCAAATACGGGAGGAGAGGTGTCCTGATACCCTCCTCTTGAAAGAGTTCAAGTCGTAGGCAGGAGGAAATACAGATGAAGGAAGATTGTTCCAGAGTTTACCAGCGTGAGGGATGAAAGAGTGAAGATGCTGGTTAACTCTTGCATAAGGGGTTTGGACAGTATAGGGATGAGCATGAGTAGAAAGTCGAGTGCAGCGGGGCCGCGGGAGGGGGGGAGGCATGCAGTTAGCAAGTTCAGAAGAGCAGTCAGCGTGGAGATATCGATAGAAGATAGAAAGAGAGGCAACATTGCGGCGGAATTTAAGAGGTAGAAGACTATCAGTATGAGCAGGAGAGCTGATGAGACGAAGAGCCTTAGCCTCCACTCTGTCCAGAAGAGCTGTGCGAGTGGAGCCCCCCCACACATGAGATGCATACTCCATACGAGGGCGGACAAGGCCCCTGTATATGGACAGCAACTGTGCAGGGGAGAAGAACTGGCGGAGACGGTAGAGAACGCCCAGCCTCGAGGAAGCTGATTTAGTAAGAGATGAGATATGAAGTTTCCAGTTGAGATTTTGAGTTAAGGATAGACCGAGGATGTTTAGTGTTGAGGAAGGTGATAGCTGGGTGTTGTCAAAGAATAGGGGATAGTTGTTTGGAAGATTGTGTCGAGTGGATAGGTGGAGAAACTGTGTTTTTGAGGCGTTGAAGGACACCAGGTTCTTCTTGCCCCAATCGGAAATAATAGTAAGGTCTGAGGCTAAGCGTTCTGCAGCCTCCAGCCTTGAGTCGTTAAGTTCCTGAAGGGTGGGTCTTCTATTAAAAGAAGTTGAGTAATGAAGTAGAAGTTGAGTAACTGCTTATTACTATACATTCTTCTTCACTTGAGGCTAGTTTTTTTGGATCTTCTTTCAGTATTGTTCTTCGTAGGTCATAGCGAGGTGTTGTGGGCGTTGTTTGTGCAGCAGGAGTGGTGCGTGAGGTCGACGGGCCAGGAGAGCCAGAGGCAGGAGGCGGCAAGGGTGGTGAGTGTGGTCTGGGTGCGGCACTTGCTAAACCTATGTCTTCGACTGTGACCTCTGCCGTCTTTTTATCATGTTTTATGTTCTGTCTTGCTTCTACAAGGTGCGTATACTTTTAAGATCGCCGTCCCATTCCCAGGAATGCCAGGAACAGCCCGGAAGCGCGACGCTAGGCAGGGGCCTGGGAAGTGTAACAGGAGGGCAAAGCAGCGCAGCCCCACACTCTGGTAAGCTCAGATGAGCCCTGAGGCTGTATGTGTGTGTGAGCCGGGGTATAGTGAAGGATAAATGCCAGATATCACTAACAGGGTAACATGTGTCTCAAAAATAAATGTAATAATCGATGTATTACATACCTAGTACACATCATAATATGCTGTTTGATGTGTGTGGGGGGTCCATTATATGCACATAAGAGAAAAAGGAATGCGAATTTAAATGAAAAACTTCGTAATTAGATTCTCAAAAGGCATACGCAGCTGGAGACTTTTTTTTCTCAGTTTTTCATTTTGACCGATTTTCTTCGTTTTTCGCCCTGCCGGCCCCCTTAAGCAGGTAAAGTTCAGTATTTTAAAACTGTAGTTGGTCCATTTTTTGGTGAACCACGAAACCAGTCCATAAAATTATGTTTGTCAAGGGTTATCCTGAAATACGTGTAAAATACGTGTCATAACGTCACTTCCCCCTTCTTCCTGCCTTCACCAGCAGCGGCTGTCAGTCATGGCAGGCTAGAGAAATTTTAGTGTTGCCATCCGTTCCTTAACATATGGATTCGTTCTGTATTGGAGGATGGGATGTTGCGTTCCTTTTTTTTTTTTAGCACAAGGTGGCAGCCCTAACTGAGACTCTATTCCCATTGTTTTCCACCTTGAGCACTCTCATCTTGCGGCGAACAATGGGAACCCTCGCTCACGTTTTCGACTTGTACAAAAAAACACGCCAGTCATCGTCGAAAGACCGGCTTGGTCGGCTAGGCTGACAACAGCCGATAGAGTTGGTCTGTCAGCATCCTCCCCTCCCCTTCATCAGCCGCCACCCGGCAAGGGCCTGTGGTCCCTCCTCGGAGGGACGTACGTGCTCGACCCTGACGGCCTCCATATAGTCCATGTCCCCACCCTTGAGGTGGCGACATAAAAAAAAGCACAAACAGGATGCTCGTATACTAAGTCACCACTCGTAAACCAAGGCATTTTTTGTGATCTTTTTTTGCTTGTAAAGCCAAACACTTGTTCACTAAGGCACTCGTGAACCCAGGTATGACTGTTTATATTTCGTACTTATTTTCCCCATTAAATACCTTTACGATACTAGAATTTAAGATTATGGGTTTGTTTCCACTGCCCCTCCTTACTGTGCCAACCCAGTACCCACTGCCATTTCTGCAGTGCCAGTATAAGTTCGTGCCGCCCCGGGAGCCCCTTTGGTATTGCTGTTTCTCAATTTTCAATGTCAGGCTCTTTTTTCATTAGCTACTTCTTTCTCTGATTTAGAATTATTCTAATTAAGAAACCTGTTCATCGTTCAAAAGCTTAGTAAAGTAAAAAGTAAGCTTAGTAAAGTAGTCGTTTCAAGGATTCGATTACTGAAAAATAATCGACCACAACATTTTTTTGAGATAGTAATAAAAGTAATCATTTACAAATAATTGTTACGCCCCACACCGCTCACCCCACGCCTGCCTCCCCAGCACACATCTGCCGGGGCTGCTGAAGGAGGCTGGGGACTATGACACACAGGCCAGCATTGTGGAGCTCATGTACCGCCTCACCACCTCAACCGAGCGGAGCCACAGCGTCACACAGTGGTTCCCCGAGCTGGAGTGTACCGTGCAATGCCTCTTCCTCACTATATCAGAGTTTGACCCGGTGAGTGTGTGTGTGTGTGTGTGTGTGTGTGTTTACCTAGTTTTACCTAGTTTTACCTAGTTGTAGTTTTACAGGGCCTGGGCTTTACGCTCGTGTGGTCCCGTCTCCGTATCTACATTTATCCAACTTTTCCTTAAACCTTTGCACACTCCTCGCCGATACTACATCCTCACTTAGTCTGTTCCAAACCTCTATATTTCTTTGCGAGAAGCTATATTTTTTTGTGTCTCAGGCATCTTCCCTTCCTCAATTTTTTACTATGTCCTCCTGTGTTCCTAGCGGTAATTTCTTCTTTTAGTAGTAACTCCTCGTTGTCTACTTCTTCCATTTTGCTCAATAATTTGTAGATTTGTATTAGGTCTCCCTTTTCCTTTCTTTGTTTTAGTGTTGGTAAGTCCATTTCCTTTAGTCTTTCCTCGTATGTCAATCCCTCCAGCTCTGGAACCATTTTTGTTGCCATCCTTTGTATTCTTTCTAGTTTCTTTGTGTTTCTTCTTATGGGGAGACCACACTGCCTCCGCATATTCCAGTTTTGGTTTGATCATAGTGGTAATTAATTTTTCATCATATCCTTATCCAATATCCATGTATTGGAATGCTATTCCTATATTTCTCACCATGTTATACGTATCACCGAATATACGTTTAACATGACTCTCTGGCTGTTTGTTATCTTGCATTATTACTCCCAGATCTCTCTCTTTGTGTACTTTCTTTAATGTTTCACCATCTCCCATTTCATATGTCCATTTTGGTCTTCCTTCACTTTTTCCCATTTCCATAACATAACATTTCTTCGCATTGAATTTCATCTCCCATTCCATACTCCACTTCCAAATATTGTTTAGGTCTCCTTGCAGGATTTCAAAGTCTTTACTGTTTCTTATATGTCTTAGCAGCTTTGCATCGTCTGCAAACAGGCTCATATAACTATTTACTCCCTCTGGCACGTCATTAATATATACAAGGAAAAGTGTTGCTGCCAAAACCGATCCCTGAGGCACTCCACTCTCTACAGTTCTTCATTCCGATGTTATGTCCTTAACCACTTTTCTCATCTCTCTTCCCCTTAGGTAGCGTTCCATCCAGCTCTTCATTTTCCCTTTCAATCCTCCGTTATTTTCTAGTTTCCATAGCAGTCTTGTATGTGGAACTTTGTCAAACGCCTTCTTCAGTTCCACTTACCTCATTACTCCTCACATTAAGGTTATTGTATTTTGTGTAGTTTCAGCTATATAGCTGCCAACAAATGAATAAACCATTTATTATTATTATTATTATTATTATTATTATTATTATTATTATTATTATTATTATTATTATTATTATTATTATTATTATTATCATCATTTATTATAATTTATTATTATTATTATTATTATTATTATTATTATTATTATTATTATTATTATGATGATGATGATGATGATGATGATGATGATGATCATTATTGTTGTTATTACTATTATTATTACACACACAAAAAAAAAAATATTGACATTACCTGGAAACATATCACACGACATTACCTGGAAAAGAAACATATCACACAACATTACCTGGAAACATATCATACAACATTACCTGGAAACATATCACACAACAATACCTCGAAACATATCACACAACATTACCTGGAAACATATCACACAACATTACCTGGAAACATATCACACAACATTACCTGGAAACATATCACACAACATTACCTGGAAACATATCACACAACATTACCTGGAAACATATCACACAACATTACCTGGAGACATATCACGCAACATTACCTGGAAACATATCACACAACATTACCTGGAAACATATCACAAAACATAACCAGGAAGCATATCACACAACATTACCTGGAAACATATCACACAACATTACCTGGAAACATATCACAAAACATAACCAGGAAGCATATCACACAACATTACCTGGAAACATATCACACAACATTACCTGGAAACATATCACACGACATTACCTGGAAACATATCACACAACATTACCTGGAAACATATCACACGACATTACCTGGAAACATATCACACAACATTACCTGGAAACATATCACACGACATTACCTGGAAACATATCACACGACATTACCTGGAAACATATCACCCAAAATTATCTGGAAACATATCACCCAACATTATCTGGAAACATATCACCCAACATTATCTGGAAACATATCACCCAACATTATCTGGAAACATATCACACGACATTACCTGGAAACATATCACCCAGCATTATCTGGAAACATATCACCAAACATTACCTAAAAACAAAACACACAACATTACCTGGAAGAATATCACATGACCTTACCTGGAAACATCTCACATGACATTACCTGGAAACATATTACATGACATTACTGGAAACATATCACACAATATTACCTGGAAACATATCACATGACATTACCTGGAAACATATTACACGATATTACCTGGGAACATATCACACGACATTACCTGGAAAGTAAACATATCACACAACATTTCCTGGAAAGAAAACATATTACACGACATTACCTGGAAACATATCACACGACATTACCTGGAATCATATCACATGACATAGCCTGGAAACATACCACACAACATTACCTGGAAATATATCACACCACATTACCTGGAAATATATCACACAACATTACCTGGAAACACATCACACGACATTACCTGGAAACATATCACACAACATTACCTGGAAACATATCATATGATGTCGTGTGAAACATATCACACGACATTACCTGGAAACATATCACTCAACATTACCTGGAAACATATCACACAACATTACCTGGAAAAATATCACGCAACATAACCTGGAAACATATCACGCAACATTACCTGGAAACATATCACACAACATTACCTCGAAACATATCACATGAATATTACCTGGAAATATATCACACAACATTACCTGGAAGCATATCACATGAATATTACCTGGAAACATATCACACGACATTGCCTGGAAACATATCACACAACATTACCTGGAAAAAAATATATCACACAACATTACCTGGAAAGAAAACATATCACACAACATTACCTGGAAAGAAAACATATTACACGACATTACCTGAAAACATATCACACACCATTACCTGGAAACATATCACACGCCATTATCTGGAAAGGAAACATATCACACAACATTAACTGGAAAGACAACATATCACACGATATTACCTGGAAAGGAAACAGATCACATGTCATGTGATGATCATTACCTGGAAACAAATCACATGACATTAACTGGACAGGAAACATATCACACAACATTACTTTGGATACATACCACACAATATAATCTGGAAAGGAAACATATCACACGACATTACCTGGATTCATATCACACGAATTTACCTGGAAAGGAAAAATATCACATGACATAACTTGTAAAAATATTACAGGACATTAACTCGAAACATATCACACGAAATTACCTGGAAACATATCACACGACATTACCTGGAAACATATCACACAACATTACCTAGAAACATATCACACGAAATTACCTGGAAACATATCACACGACATTACCTGGAAACATATCACACAACATTACCTAGAAACATATCACACGAAATTACCTGGAAACATATCACACGAAATTACCTGGAAACATATCACACGACATTACCTGGAAAAATTTCACACAACATTACCTAAAAAAATATCACATAACATTACCTGGAAACATATCACACGACATTACCTGGAAACATATCACTCAACATTACCTGGAAACATATCACACAACATTACCTGGAAACATATCACAACATTACCTGAAAACATATCACAAAACATTACCTGGAAACGTATCACATGACATTACCTGAAAACATATCAAACAGCATTACGTAGAAACATATCACACAACATTACCTGGAAACACATCACGACATTACCTGAAAACTTATCACACAGCATTACCTGGAAATATGTCACAGAACATTACCTGGAAACATATCACACGACTTTACCTGGAAAGGAAACATATCACACAATATTACCTGGAAACAAATCACACAACATTACCTGGAAACATATCGCACAACATTACCTGGAGACATATCACACAACATTACCTGAAAACATATCACGCAACATTACCTGGAAACATATCACACGACATTACCTGGAAACATATCACACATTACCTCGAAACATATCCCACAACATTACCTCGAAACATATCACACAACATAACCTGAAAATATATCACAAAACATAAACTGGAAGCATATCACACAACATTACCTAGAAACATATCATACGATATTACCTGGAAAAATATCACCAAACATTATCTGGAAACATATCACACGACATTACCTGGAAACATATCACATGATATTACCTCTAACGTATTACACAACATTACCTTGAAACATATCACACGACATTACCTGGTAACATATTACACAGCATTACCTGGAAACATATCACACGACATTACCTGGTAACATATTACACAGCATTACCTGGAAACATATCACATGACCTTACCTGGAGGCATATCACAAAACATTACCTGGAAACATCTCACATGACTTTACCTTGAAACATTTCACACGACAATACCTGGAAAGGAAACATATCACACAACATTACCTGGAAAAATATCACACAACATTACCTGGATACATACCACACAACATTACCTGGAAACATATCACACAACATTACCTGGAAACATCTCACACGACTTTACTTTGAAACATTTCACACGACAATACCTGGAAAGGAAAAATATCACACAACATTACCTGCAAAGAAAACATATTACACGACATTACCTGGAAACATATCACATTACCTGGAAACACATCACAAAATTACCTGAAAACATATCACACAGCATAACCTGGAAACATATCACACAAAATTACCTGGAAACATATCATACAACATTACCTGGAAACATATCACACAACATTACCTGGAAACATATCACACAACATGACCTGGAAACATATCACACAACATTACCTGGAAACATATCACACAGCATGACCTGGAAACATATCACACAGCATGACCTGGAAACATATCACACAGCATTACCTGGAAACATATCACACAGCATGACCTGGAAACATATCACACAACATTACCTGGAAAGAAAACATATTACACGACATTACCTGGAAACATGTCACATTACCTGGAAACACATCACAACATTAGCTGAAAACATATCACACAGCATTACCTGGAAACATATCACACAAATTTATCTGGAAACATATCACACAACATTACCTGGAAACATATCACACAACATTACCTGGAAACATATCACACAACATTACCTGGAAACATATCACATGACATTACCTGGAAACATATCACATTACATTACCTGGAAACATATCACACAACATTACTAGAAACATATCACATGATCTTGCCTGGAAATATATCACATGATCTTGCCTGGAGACATATCACATGACATTACTTGGAAATACATCAATGTTATTACCTGGAAACATATCACACGACATTACCTGGAGACATATCACATGACATTGCCTGTAAACATACCACACAACATTACCTGGAAACATATCACACAACATTACCTGGAAACACATCACACGACTTTACCTTGAAACATTTCACACGACAATACCCGGAAAGGAAACATATCACACAACATTACCTGCAAAGAAAACATATTACACGACATTACCTGGAAACATATCACATTACCTGGAAATACATCACAACATTACCTGAAAACATATCACACAGCATAACCTGGAAACATATCACACAATATTACCTAGAAACATATCACACGACATTACCTGGAAACATATCACACAACATTACCTGGAAACACATCACACGACATTTCCTGGAAACATATCACACGACATTACCTGGAAACATATCACACGACATTACCTGGAAACATATCACAAAACATTACCTGGAAACATATCACACAACATTACCTGGATACATATCACACAACATTACCTGGATACATATCACATGACATTACCTAAAAAAATATCACACAACATTACCTGGAAACAAATCACACTACATTACCTGGAAACATATCACACAACATTACCTGGAAACAAATCACACAACATTACCTGGAAACATATCACACAACATTACCTGCAAACACATCACATGACATTACCTGGAAACATATCACACAACATTACCTGGAAACATATCACACAACATTACCTGGAAACATGTCACACAACATTACCTGGAAACATATCACTTAACATTACCTGGAAACATATCACTTAACATTACCTGGAAACATATCACTTAACATTACCTGGAAACATATCACACAACATTACCTGGAAACATATCACTTAACATTACCTGGAAACATATCACACAACATTAACTGGAAACATATCACACGACATTACCTGGAAACAAATCACACAGCATTACCTGGAAACACATCACACGACATTACCTGGAAACATATCACACAACATTACCTGGAAATATATCACACGACTTTACCTGGAAATATATCACACAACATTACCTGGAAACATATCACACAACATTACCTGGAAATATATCACACGACTTTACCTGGAAACATATCACACAACATTACCTGGAAATATATCACACGACTTTACCTGGAAACATATCACACAACATTACCTGGAAACATATCACATGACATTACCTGGAAACATATCACACAACATTACCTGGAAACATATCACACAAAATTACCTGGAAACATATCACACAACATTACCTGGAAACATATCACACGACATTACCTGGAAACATATCACACGACATTACCTGGAAACATATCACACAACATTAACTGGAAACATATCACACGACATTACCTGGAAACAAATCACACAGCATTACCTGGAAACACATCACACGACATTACCTGGAAACATATCAGACGACATTACCTGGAAACATATCAAACAACATTACCTGGAAACATATCACTTAACATTACCTGAAAACATATCAGACAACATTAACTGGAAACATATCACACGACATTACCTGGAAACAAATCACACAGCATTACCTGGAAACACATCACATGACATTACCTGGAAACATATCACACAACATTACCTGGAAATATATCACACGACTTTACCTGGAAACATATCACACAACATTACCTGGAAACATATCACACAACATTACCTGGAAATATATCACACGACTTTACCTGGAAACATATCACACAACATTACCTGGAAATATATCACACGACTTTACCTGGAAACATATCACACAACATTACCTGGAAACATATCACTCAACTTTACCTGGAAACAAATCACACAACATTACCTGGAAACATATCACACAACATTACCTGGAAACATATCACACAACATTACCTGGAAACAAATCACACAACATTACCTGGAAACATATCACACAAAAATACCTGGAAACATATCACACAACATTACCTGGAAACATATCACACGACATTACCTGGAAACATATCACACAACATTACCTGGAAACATATCACACAACATTACCTGGAAACATATCACACGACATTACCTGGAAACATATCACACAACATTACCTGGAAACATATCACACAAAATTACCTGGAAACATATCACACAACATTACCTGGAAACATATCACACGACATTACCTGGAAACATATCACACGACATTACCTGGAAACATATCACACAACATTAACTGGAAACATATCACACGACATTACCTGGAAACAAATCACACAGCATTACCTGGAAACACATCACACGACATTACCTGGAAACATATCAGACGACATTACCTGGAAACATGTCACACGACATTACCTGGAAACACATCACACGACATTACCTGGAAACATATCAGACGACATTACCTGGAAACATGTCACACGACATTACCTGGAAAAAAATCACACAGCATTACCTGGAAACACATAACACGACATTACCTGGAAACATATCAGACGACATTACCTGGAAACATATCAGACGACATTACCTGGAAACATATCACACGACATTACCTGGAAACATATCACACGACCTTACTTGGAAACACATCACACGACATTACCTGGAAACATATCACACGACATTACCTGGAAACAAATCACACAACATTACCTGGAAACACATCACACGACTTTACCTGGAAACATATCACATGACATTACCTGGAAGCAAATCACACGACATTACCTGGAAACATATCACAGGACATTACCTGGAAACATATTACACGACATTACCTGGAAACATATCACACGACATTACCTGGAAACATATCACATGACATTACCTGGAAACATATCACACGACATTACCTGGAAACATATCACACAACATTACCTGTAAACATATCACATGAAATTACCTGGAAACATATTACACAACATTACCTGGAAACATATCACAAGACATTACCTGGAAAGAAAACATATTGCACGACATTACCTGGAAACATATCACATTACTTGGAAACACATCACGACATTACCTGAAAACATATCACACAGCATTACCTGGAAACATATCACACGCCATTACCTGGAAAGGAAACATATCACACAACATTACCTGGAAAGAAAACAGATTACGCGACACTACCTGGAAACATAACACATTACCTGGAAACACATCACGACATTACCTGAAAATATATCACACATTACCTGGAAACATATCACACGACATTACCTGGAAAAGATCCATATCACACAACATTACCTGGAAACATATCATACAACATTACCTGGAAACATATCACATGACATTACCTGGGAAGGATACATATAACACAACATTACCTGGAATCGTATCACACAACATTACCTGGAAAAATATCACACAACATTACATGGAAACATATCACTCAACATTACCTGGAAACATATCGCACAACATTACCTCGAAACATATCACACGACATTACCTGGAAACATATCACACATTACATGGAAACATAGCAAACGACATTACCTGGAAACATATCACACATTACCTCGAAACATATCACTCGACATTACCTGGAAACATATAACCTAACATTACCTGGAAACATATCACACGTCATTACATGGAAACATATCACACGTCATTACATGGAAACATATCACATGATATTACCTCGAAACATATCACACAACATTACCTGGAAACATATCACATGATCTTGCCTGGAAACATATCACATGACATTACTTGGAAATATATCACATGTTATTACCTGGAAACATATCACACGACATTACCTGGAAACATATCACATGACATTGCCTGGAAACATACCACACAACATTACCTGGAAACATATCACACGACATTACCTGGAAACATATCACACAACATTACCTGGAAACACATCACACGACATTACCTGGAAACATATCACACGACATTACCTGGAAACATATCACACGACATTACCTGGTAACATATCACACAGCATTACCTGGAAACATATCAAATGACCTTACCTGGATGCATATCACAAAACATTACCTGGAAACGTATCACATGACATTACCTGGAAACATATCACACGACATTACCTGGAAACATATCATACAACATTACCCGGAAACATATCACACAACATTACCTGGAAAAATATCACACAGCATTACTTGTAAACATATCACACGACAATAACTGGAAAGAAAACATATTACACGACATTACCTGGAAACATATCACATTACCTGGAAACACATCACGACATTACCTGAAAACATATCACACAGCATGACTTGGAAACATATCACACGCAATTACCTGGAAAGGAAACGTATCACACAACATTACCCGGAAAGAAAACATATTACACGACATTACCTGGAAACATGTCACATTACCTGGAAACACATCACAACATTACCTGAAAACATATCACACAGCATTACCTGGAAACATATCACACAAAATTATCTGGAAACATATCACACGATTTTACCTGGAAAGGAAACATATCATATAACATTACCTGGAAACATATCACACAACATTACCTAGAAACATATCACATGATCTTGCCAGGAAACATATCACATGACATTTCCTGGAAACATATCACACTACATTACCTGGAAGCAAATCACAAAACATTAATTGGAAACAAATCACACGACTTTACCTCGAAACATATCATACACAACATTATCTGGAAAGTAAACATATCACACAACATTAACTAGAAAGACAACATATCACACAACATTACCTGGAAAGGAAACAGATCACATGTCATTACCTGGAAACAAATCACATGACATTACCTGGACAGGAAACATATCACCCATCATTACTTAGGGTACATACCACACAACATAATCTGGAAAGGAAACATATCACACGACAATACCTGGATTCATATCACACGAATTTACCTGGAAAAGAAACATATCACATAACATAACTTGTAAACATATGACAGGACATTAACTCGAAACATATCACATAACATTACCTGGAAATATACCAAATGACATTACCTGGAAACATATCACACGACATTACCTGGAAACATATCACACAGCATTACCTGGAAACATATCACACGCCATTACCTGGAAAGGAAACATTCCACACAACATTACCTGAAAATATATCACACAGCATTACCAGGAAACACATCACAAAACATTACCTGGAAACATATCACACGACATTACCTGGAAACATATCACACAACATTACCTGGAAACATATCACACAACATTACCTGGAAACATATCACACGACATTACCTGGAAACATATCACACAACATTACCTGGAAACATATCGCACAACATTACCTCGAAACATATCACACGACATTACCTGGAAACATATCACACATTACCTCGAAACATATCACACGACATTACCTGGAAACATATCACACAACATTACCTGGAAACATATCACACAACATTACCTGGAAACATATCACACGACATTACCTGGAAACATATCACACGACATTACCTGGAAACATATCACACGACATTACCTGGAAACATATCACACATTACCTGGAAACATATCACACGACATTACCTGGAAACATATCACACGACATTACCTGGAAACATATCACACGACATTACCTGGAAACATATCACACGACATTACCTGGAAACATATCACACAACATTACCTGGAAACATATCACACAACATTACCTGGAAACATATCACACAACATTACCTGGAAACATATCACACAACATTACCTGGAAACATATCACACAACATTACCTGGAAACATATCACACGACATTACCTGGAAACATATCACACAACATTACCTGAAACATATCACACAACATTACCTGGAAACATATCACACGACATTACCTGGAAACATATCACACAACATTACCTGGAAACATATCACACAACATTACCTGGAAACATATCACATGACATTACCTGGAAACATATCACACAACATTACCTGGAAACATATCACACGACATTACCTGGAAACATATCACACGACATTACCTGGAAACATATACAGCATTACCTGGAAACATATCACGCAACATTACCTGAAAACATATCACACGACATTACCTGGAAACATATCACACAACATTACCTGAAAACATATCACACAACATTACCTGGAAACATATCACACAACATTACCTGGAAACATATCACACAACATTACCTGGAAACATATCACACAACATTACCTGGAAACATATCACGCAACATTACCTGGAAACATATCACACGACATTACCTGGAAACATATCACACAACATTACCTGGAAACATATCACACAACATTACCTGGAAACATATCACACAACATTACCTGGAAACATATCACACAACATAACCTGGAACATATCACACAACATTACCTGGAAACATATCACATGACATTACCTGGAAACATATCACAAAACATTACCTGGAAACATATCACACAACATTACCTGAAACATATCACAACATTACCTGGAAACATATCACATGACATTACCTGGAAACATATCACACAACATTACCTGAAACATATCACACAACATTACCTGGAAACATATCACACAACATTACCTGGAAACATATCACGACATTACCTGGAAACATATCACACAACATTACCTGGAAACATATCACAACATTACCTGGAAACATATCACACAACATTACCTGGAAACATATCACACAACATTACCTGAAGCATATCACACAACATTACCTGGAAACATATCACACAACATTACCTGGAAACATATCACACAACATTACCTGGAAACATATCACACAACATTACCTGGAAACATATCACTCAACATTACCTGGAAACATATCACAACATTACCTGAAACATATCACAACATTACCTGAAACATATCACATGACATTACCTGGAAAAATATCACACAACATTACCTGAAAACATATCACATGACATAACCTGGAATCATATCACACAACATTACCTGGAAACATATCACACAACATTGCCTGGAAACATATCACACAACATTGCCTGAAAACATATCACATGACATTACCTGGAAACATATCACACAACATTGCCTGAAAACATATCACATGACATTACCTGGAAACATATCACACAACATTACCTGGAAACATATCACACAACATTACCTGGAAACATATCACACAACATTACCTGGAAACATATCACACAACATTACCTGGAAACATATCACACGACATTACCTGGAAACATATCACACAACATTACCTGGAAACATATCACACAACATTACCTGAAAACATATCACACGACATTACCTGGAAACATATCACACAACATTACCTGGAAACATATCACACAGCATTACCTGAAACATATCACACGACATTACCTGGAAGGAAACATATCACACAACGGTACCTGGAAACATATCACACGACATTACCTGGAAACATATCACAAAACATTACCTGGAAACATATCACACAACATTACCTGGAAACATATCACAAGGCATTACCTGGAAACATATCACACAACATTACCTGGAAACATATCACACAACATTACCTGGAAACATATCACACAACATTACCTGGAAACATATCACACGACATTACCTCGAAACATATCACACAACATTACATGGAAACATATCACACAACATTACCTGGAAACATATCACACTACATTACCTTGAAACATATCACACAACATTACCTGGAAACATATCACACAACATTACCTGGAAACATATCACACAACATTACCTGGAAACATATCACACAACATTACCTGGAAACATATCACACAACATTACCTGGAAACATATCACACAACATTACCTGGAAACATATCACAACATTACCTGAAACATATCACACAACATTACCTGGAAACATATCACACAACATTACCTGGAAACATATCACACAACATTACCTGGAAACATATCACACAACATTACCTGGAAACATATCTCACAACAACACCTGGAAATATATCTCACAACATTACCTGGAAACATATCACACCAAATTCTTTGAAATATATCACAGAACATTACCTGGAAACATATCAGATGACATTACCTTGAAACGTATCACTTTAAACATTTCACACAAACTTACCTGGAAACATATCACAATACATTACCTGGAAACATATCACACAACATTACCTGGAAACATATCACACAACATTACCTGGAAACATATCACACAACATTACCTGGAAACATATCACACAACATTACCTGGAACATATCACACAACATTACCTGGAAACATATCACACAACATTACCTGGAAACATATCACACAACATTACCTGGAAACATATCACACAACATTACCTGGAAACATATCACACAACATTACCTGGAAACATATCACACAACATTACCTGGAAACATATCACATAAACATTACCTGGAAACATATCACACAACATTACTTGAAACATATCACACAACATTACCTGGAAACATATCACACAACATTACCTGAAACATATCACATGACATCACTGTGAAACATATCACACATCTGACACACACACACACACACACACACACACACACACATACATACACACAGAAATAAATCACACGACATTACACACACACACACACACACACACACACACACACACACACAGAAACACAGACATATATCACACAAGAAAAAACACACACACACACACACACACACACACACACACAGAAATATATCACACTGGTTCACAGGGAAATATATCACACGACATTACACACACACACACACACACACACACACACACACACACACACACACACACACACACACACACACACACACACACACACACACACACACACACACACACACACACACACACACACACACACACACACGGCATTTGTTTTGGATGTTCTAATCTAATAGACCCTTCCATTTCGCAAGGACATTTTGAGTTGGTATGTGAGAGAAATTAGTGTCTCCGTTCTTTTCTGTTCTCAAGTCGTTCAGGACTTATACTCACTGGCCGATGACTCTCTTGTTTTGTTTTGATGGAACTTAAAGCTTAACCAAGTTTACCGGGAGTCATTTCCAAGCTGCGCAAGGCGTAACCGAAACTTTCTTTAAAACTGTGGCGATTTTACAAATTTACTCCTCGTCAGGTAAAACTATCGCTCTTTTTTTACGCAAAGAAATGTTATCACTAAACTTAACCTTCGCATTTTGTATTGGATTTTTTTTTTTTTTTTGTGTGTGTGTGTGTGTGTATTTTGTATTTGGTTTCGTTTTTTTTCATGTATCTTAATCCTAATCTTTTGTATTTGATTTTGAGTTTTTTGTTTTTTTTTGCTTTTTTTATTTCTTTTTATCATTTTGTATTTTGTATGTTTTTTTTCTTTTTTTTCTTACATACATTCTGCAGTGGCCTTACTCCATAGCTGCCACGTCCCTCTCGCTCACCTCGTCAAAGTCATCCTCGCCTTCATCCTCCTTACTCAACAGGCCCAGGGTGGTGGGCGGGCTGGTCCGGAGGGGCGGCAACAACGCCTACCCCGAACTGCCCCTCTACCACCTCCACCACCTCCCCACCTCCCTGCCCACTTCCACCCGGTCCACCTCCTCAAATCCATCCTCTTCTTCAATTTCCTCGGCAGGCAGCTCGGGATGGATGCCAAAGGCCCCCACCCCCAACTGCCCCTCCTCCACCGCCTCCATCACCTCCCTCCGATCCACGTCCCCAAACTCATCCTCGCCTTCACTCTCCTCCTCACCCCGAGGGTGGTTGACGGGCGGGTCAGGAGGGGGGACTAGGGCCCCCACCCTGAACTGCCAATCCACTGCCTCCACCACCACAACCACCTCCCTCAGTTCCACTTCTTCAAAGTCATCCTCTTCACCCACAGGGTCAAGATCAAGACCAGGGTCATCGTCAGGGTTGTCATCATCAGGGTTGTCATGGCCAGGGTTGTCATCGCCAGGGTTGTCATCGTCAGGGTTGTCATCATCAGGGTTGTCATCGCCAGGGTTGTCATCGCCAGGGTTGTCATCGCCAGGGTTGTCATCGCCAGGGTTGTCATCGCCAGGGTTGTCATCGCCAGGGTTGTCATCGCCATGGTTGTCATCGTCAGGGTTGTCATCGCCAGGGTTGTCATCGCCAGGGCTGTCATCGCCAGGGTTGTCATCGCCAGGGTTGTCATCGTCAGGGTTGTCATCGCCAGGGTTGTCATCGTTAGGGTTGTCTTTGTCGGGAGCGCTGGGCCCCGAGATGAAGCTCGCTAAGGTAGCGAGCAGCAACCCTTGCAAGACCCACCACCAGTAGGCGAGGGTGTCCAGGGCATCGGGGGTGTCCAGGGCCAGTCCGTGCAGCAGGGGCTGTGCCTGCAGGTCGTTAAGCACGCGGAGGGCGCCTCGCGCGAGATCGTCACTATAGGTGACGTGAACGGCGAGCCACGTCCTGCGCAGGGAATCATGTCCGTGCGTCAGGAGGAGGACGAGCACGGAGCACAGCGCGACAATGCCCCGCAGGAGGTCACTCTGGCCCTGCTGATGGTAGGCGTAGGCCAGGGTGGCCACGTGGCCGGCCAGCAGCAGGAGCAGCAGCAGGCCGGCCACACACTTGTACGCGCAACGCATAATAGCCTTTCGTAGGCGTTGGCAAGGCGTTGATAAACTCGACTTTATTCCTTCGGTCGTTCCGTGTTTGGAGTTATTGTACCTCTGCTGATACTCTTCACCCTCAGTGCCAAGATCACTGTCAGGGTCATCGTCAGGGCTGTCGTCGTCGGGGCTGTAGTCATCAGGGGCGCTCGGCCCCGAGATGAAGCTCGCCAGGGTAGCGAGCAGCAGCCCCTGTAGGACCCACCAACAGTAGGCGAGGGTGTGCAGGGCGTCGGGGTGGCCTAGGCCCAGGGCGTGCAGCAGGGGCTGTGCCTGCAGGTCGTATAGCACAGCGAGGGCCTCTCGCACGAGGTCGTCACTATAGGTGACGTGAACGGCGAGCCACGCCCACCGCATTAAGGAACTCCCGGATGGCCGGAGGAGGGCGAGGGGTGGCACGGCGAGCACGGAGCACAGCGCGGCAATGCTCCGCAGGAGGTCACTCTGGCCCTGCTGATGGTAGGCGTAGGCCAGGGTGGCCACGTGGCCGGCCAGCAGCAGGAGCAGCAGCAGGCCGGCCACACACTTGTACGGGCGGCGCATAATAGCCTTGCATAGGCGTTGGCAAGGCGTTGATAAGCGCGACATAATGACTTCCATCGCTCCGTGTTTGTTGTTATCATGTTTCTGAAGGAACACTTCACTTTGTGAGTTATCTTCGAGAGGTAATTCAACCGTTACGTGCATGTTGCTGTTAATGCACCTCTGCTGTCCATCCTCCACCGCCACCACCACCTCCCTCACTTCCACTTCTTCAAAGTCACCCACAGGGCGAGGATCACGGTCAGGGTCGTCATTGCCAGGGTTGTCATCGTTAGGGTTGTCTTTGTCGGGGGCGCTGGGCCCCGAGATGAAGCTCGCTAGGGTGGCGAGCAGCAACCCTTGCAGGACCCACCACCAGTAGGCGAGGGTGTCCAGGGCATCGGGGGTGTCCAGGCTCAGTCCGTGCAGCAGGGGCTGTGCCTGCAAGTCGTTTAGCACGCGGAGGGCGCCTCGCGCGAAATCGTCACTATAGGTGACGTGAACGGCGAGCCACGCCCTGCGCAGGGAATCATGTCCGTGCGTCAGGAGGAGGACGAGCACGGAGCACAGCGCGGCATTGCCCCGCAGGAGGTCACTCTGGCCCTGCTGATGGTAGGCGTAGGCCAGGGTGGCCACGTGGCCGGCCAGCAGCAGGAGCAGCAGCAGGCCGGCCACACACTTGTACGCGCAGCGCACGTCCATGTTGCTTTTATTGTGTTTCTCAATGGTTGGTTGAGTCTGTGAGTTCTCTTCGAGGGGTATTTCTACCACTACGTTCATCCTGCATTTATTGTGTTTTGGAGTGTTCGTTTGAGTTTGTGAGTTTTCTTCGAGAGGTAATTCAACCCTCATGTTGCTTTTATTGTGTTTCTCAATGGTTGTTTGAGTCTGCGAGTTCTCTTCGAGGGGTATGTCTACCACAACGTGCATCCTGCTCTTATTGTGTTTTTTAGTGTTCGTTTGAGTTTGTGAGTTTTCTTGGAGGGGTAATTCCACCCTTACTTCCATGCAGCTTTGGTTTTGTTTTTGAGTGTTTGCTTGTTTTTGTGGGTTAGCTGCGTGACGCAATCCAAGCGTTATGTTCATTTAGCTTTATTGTACTTTCGAATTAAGGTTATCTTGGCTCGGGGGCCAGCCACGGGATTTTGATTTCTAGAGATGGGGACACCCTTTTCCCTTTGCTTACCCTATATAGGGTCGAGATTTACCACATCACCTCGGTTTGAGATATTCCGTTTTAGGGACCTTGGAGTTGACATTGCATAGGGCGAAATCTAGAGCTAGTTGCACCTTTTGTAGTGAAGATCGCTACGGGAGCTGATTGGCTGGATGGAAGGAGGTCTTATTCTTAAAGGTATCGGCGCCTCGGTTCGCCTGTTTGAAAAGCCTCTCGTTGAAGTGGCTGGGGTTCTCATGGACTGTTCTGTGATGCTGGTGATAGTTGTACAAGCCTTCTGCACCCCGAATGGTAAAATCACCCATGACATACCGGTTAACCTTCTCTGTGGCCTTGGGAAACAGTCACAATGGGAGCCAGATTCGTTTGAGTAAGAAGTGACCATTTTCTCCCTTCAGTAATTTTGTAACCCCACTGTC
>NC_066528.1:6355947-6365947 GCF_024679095.1 Eriocheir sinensis
GTTATTATAATTGTGTCGAGGTGGCATTGATTTTTTGGAGATAATAAAGGACACCAAGTTCCTTCTGCCCATTCAAAAATGACATCAAGGTCAGAGTTAAGCGTCCTGTAGCGTCCAGCCTTGAGTCATGCTCCCATTGGAAGTGTCTTGTGTTAAATGATGTTGATCGGGTAGTGCAGCGTCGAGTCATCGGCGTAGGGGTGAATATAGTTCAGGCAGTGAACCCAACACTTTGGACCGGAAACTTGCCCCAGCCCTGTCATTAAGCCGCGAATTTTGGAAAATCAACCGCTTTGGTGCGAATCGCCATAACTCCCTTATTTCTGGGCTACAGAAATATTTTTCGTATCAATCGACGGCAAAATGAAAGGGCTACATTTTGTAGTAAACGACTGAGCTCAAAAACAGACTCGAAAGGGTAAAAAATCGAATAAATTCGCGAATAACGGCTCTCAAAAAAAAAATATTTTTGAGTTCCCAACCTTGAAACCCACTCATTTTTTGAGAATTTCAAAAAACTTATTTAACAAATACTTTAGCCCTACCAATGTGCTTTCCAATATGATGCATAACATTTCCCGACTCCCAGTAGTTTCGTCGCTAGAGCTCGAAATGTAAACCCTTTTGAGAGCGATTTTGACGAAATCCAGACTCTTTGCCGTTTTTGTCTAGTGTGGCCTTGTTAATGCCTCTAGAAGGCTGTAATTTGGCATGTAGCCCCTCTTGGCAATGTACTTTGACCAGTTCGAAGGATTTTTTGATAGCTCGATTCCAAGTTTGTCGTCGAGCCGTCACACATACATATATACATTCATATTTGGTATCAAAAGAAAGCAAATTAAATGTATTATTCATAAATGGGAAGAAATAGGGTTGGATGCTAAAAAAAAAAAATAACACGTATAATAAGGCTTAATATAGGTTGATTTATATAGTGAAATGATTATATATAAAAAAGTAGCTTTTCATATAGATATCTTAAAATGGCCTTAATACAAGATAGTCAACATATTGAAGTGTTCATATATAAATGTTTATGCAGATGTATTAATTTTTGTGGCGCCAGGAAGTTTTTTCGTCGCGGCGTGAAATGAGTCAGATTCGGCGAATTTTCGTCGCGACTTCTGGTCAAGCTCGAGCAAAAACTACTGAAGCTAGGAAGGCGTGCTTGGTGGCAAATTAAAGCTCTATTAATACAGATTAATAATCAGAAAATAAATTTGAAAGCACTAAATCAATAAAAAAAAGTTATAAGCAAAGGCCTAGAACATGTCCAAATCGCGGCAAAAGGCCGAAAAGCAGGCTATTTTGTGACGGCTCGACGACAAACTTGGAATCGAGTTATCAAAATATGCTTCGAGCTGGTCAAACTACATTGCCACGAGGGGTTTCATGTCAAAGTAAAGCCTTCTAGAGGCAATAGCAATGCCACACTAGACAAAAACGGCAAAGTGTCTGGAGTTCGTCAAAATCGCTCACAAAAGGGTTTACGTTTTGAGCTCTAGCGACGAAACTACTGGGAGTAGGGAAATGTTATGCATCATATTGGAAAGCACATTGGTAGGGCTAAATTATTTGTTAAATAGGTTTTTTTGAAATTCTCAAAAAATGAGTGGGTTTCAACGTTGGGAACTCAAAAACAGTTTTTTTCAGAGCCGTTTTTTGCGAATTTATTCGATTTATTTCGAGTCTGTTTTTGAGCCCGGTCGCTTACTACAAAATATAGCCCTTTCATTTTGCCGTCGATTGATACCAAAAACATTTCTGTAGCCCCAGAAATAAGGGAGTTATGGCGATTCGCAAAAAAGCGGTTGATTTTCCAAAATTCGCGGCTTAATGACAAGGGCGCCGCAAAATGAAAAGAGTCCGCCGTCCATTACTTGAGATGTCACTGGTTCAGGCTGTTAGGGAAAGATCATATTGAACAATAGAAGGGTAGTGGGAGATAGAACAGATCGAGCCTTGCATAACACCATGCACTGCTGACAGGATTTGGGGTAGAAGTGACCATCTACTACAGCACAGATCAACACACACACACACACACACACACACACACACACACACACACACACACACACCTGTCCTCATAAAATTACAGTGATCATTTAAGGCCCTGCTGGGCTATTCACAAAATAGGCTGTGCGCCACTTTGCTGCTACTTTTCTACGGGATCTTTTTTGTCGTGTGAGCACACTTGTATAGATATCTATATAGGGAGTCAATAAACTTTTAATAGAATTATATTAGACCGACTTTCACCCCGCTGCACACACAAGCGGTCACAGCCTTGGTAACTGCACCCTCATAGTAGCAGCACATGTGCACACCCTAGCCTCAGCGCGGCTCTTCAGGGCGTCAGCGTACGAATGATTAGATACATGAAAAGATTTAATTGTGCCTCACGCTGGCCACTCGCGAGCCGCGATGGCAGTGACGCGGCTCGCGGCAGCCATTCACGGCGCTCCCCCCCAAGGCTGCGCCGCGGCCCCTAGTGTCAGTGCGGGGCAGCAGCGTGAGTACTGAGCAGCGTTTAGGTATATGCAGGGTGCCGGGCAGGGAGTGTAGCACGTTAACCCTTGGGGCCAGCCAGCAGGAGGAACAGTGCCCACCGAGCAGAGAGTACCGCAGCGGCTCAACACGTATTGGTAAGATAATACAGAATGAAAGGGGAATTTGACATTAAGAAAAATCTTGTGTGTAACTTTGATTTGTACTTATCTGCTGACCTTGGTATGAGTTTCCAAGCAGATGCCTTTAGCTGTGTCGACCGTGCCAGTGTTGAGGCGTGCGTCAGGCGGCGGCAGCCAGGGCAAGGCTATAGTAATAATAATAATTATAATAATAATAATAATAATAATAATAATAATAATAATAATAATAATAATAATAATAATAATAATAATAATAATAATAATAATAATAATAATAATAATAATAAATGGTTTATTCATTTGTAGGCAGCCATAAGGCTGAAAATACACAAAAATACCATACAATGAGTTTCATGTGGTGAGTAATGGGGGAAGTGGGGAAGGGTGATGTGTGTGTGTGTGTGTGTGTGTGTGTGTGTGTGTGTGTGTGTGTGTGTGTTGGAGTGGAGGGGTCATGTGATCATGGAGGTGTTAATGACCCTCACAAGTGTCGGTATCGCACTAAGCCGATATCTGTCCGTGCGAGTTTTGACCGGGACGAGAATATTGTGGTGTCTTGTGGGTCTAGTGGGGGAGGGAGGGCGGGTGGGAGTAGGTCTCTATGACGGGGGTTATGGAGGAGGGACTTGCCGAATTTGGTTAGGTTAGGTTAGGTTAGGCGCACCGTGTGTTAGGGCTGTCCCGAAGCACGTTAGCCGAGTGATAATAATAATAATAATATATAGTGTTGCTGTCTCCAAAGCACATAACACAGCACACAGCACACGAGACACCGTGTTAAGAAGCAGAGACCAGCATATCAAACCTGCTGTGCTGTGCACTTAAGCTATGCTGAATTTGAAGGCACCAGTCTGGCACAGCGCGACACTGTTTCTTCTTCTTCTTCTTGGGTATTTTATGGGGCTAGTAAGGCTGTGGGGCCACAGCCTCTACAGCCCCGTCAGTGGTAGTTGGTATCAGTTGTTGTTTTTTGTTTGCCGTTTTGTCACCAGGGAGGGAGTGGCTGAGCTGGTAGCGTACTGGGCCCACATTCACCGCGTGATGGACGACGCGGGTTCGAATCCCCACGCTACCACCTCGGATTTTTCAGTCACCGTCGAGGGGCTTAAAACTACCCACATGCTGGCCTGAAGACCACCCATTAACCCGGACTCTAGAGGAAGCCGTCCAAGCGAATCAAGAAAGAGTTCCGGGGGGCAGCATGAGCCAATGCATGATGGCGCCACTATAAACACTCGCCTGCGCCAGAACGGGCTGGGCCGACCATCAGGCCCCACCGGGAAGAAGCCTTGGGCCGACCATCAGGCCCCACCAGGAAGATGCCTACCGGCGCAATAGGCAGCGACGTAAAAAAAAATAAATAAATAAATAAATAAAATAAAAACTTTGCTTGCTTTGCAGTAGTACCAACACTACACGGAAAGATAACTTCGAAGGGGGAAGAGGAAATAGCGTTTGATAATATCTCTTAACGGAAACACACTCTCTAAACGACGCTTCGACAGAGAGGGAAGAGATAGATTGAAAATTCCTACGTAAGGCTCTTCCTCTCATGAGCTCTCCTCCTCTTACTGATAGTCTTCTACCTCTTAAATTTCGTCGCCATGTTGCCTCTCTTTCTATCTTCTATCGATATTTTCATGCTGACTGCTCATCTGAACTTGCTAACTGCATGCCTCCCCCCACCCCTCCCCCCCCCGCGGCCTCGCCACACACGACCTTCTACTCAAGCTCATCCCTTTGCTGTACAAATCCCTTATGCAAGAGTTAACCAGCATTTTCACTCTTTCATCCCTCACGTTGGTAAACTCTGAAACAAACTTCCTTCATCTGTATTTCCTCCTGCCTACGACTTGAACTCTTTCCAGAGGAGGGTATCAGGGCACCTCTCCTCCCGAAATTGACCTATCTTTCGGCCACTCCTCTAACTCTTTTTAGGAGCAGTGAGTAGCGGGCTTTTTTCACAATTGTTTCCTTTTTTTATGCCCTTGAACCGACTCCTCTGCTATAAAGAAATTTAAAAAATTGGTCTCTCTCTCTCTCTCTCTCTCTCTCTCTCTCTCTCTCTCTCTCTCTCTCTCTCTCTCTCTCTCTCTCTCTCTCTCTCTCTCTCTCTCTCTCTCTCTCTCTCTCTCATCTGTCCCTCCCTTTCTTTCTCTCGATCCATATTTGTTTCTTCTGTATTGTTAGTTTTGCATTGATACGTTCCACATTTCATATACAAAGACTCAACACAATATTGTACTATGGTAAGGATTTCCATATATATCTTTTTTTTTATCTCCCACAGTTTCCAACTCTCTCGATCCATATAGGTTTTACCTGTATCATTTAACCCGGTAGCAGCGACGGGCCAAATTTGTGGCCTTACCTCACAATCTACCCCTCACAATGCATAACCACTTCCTCGCATATTGTATAAGCTTATGGCTACTCGCCTCTTTTGTTTTCCTATAATGTGTCTCTACAACTTATTTAACAATTTTCGGGTTAGTATAGTTTGCTTACACTTTTCTTGGGGAATTGAATGTTTCTTGTAATACACAGTGAACAAACAAGTTTTGTAAAATGGTCTTACAACTTGAGAGAGAGAGAGAGAGAGAGAGAGAGAGAGAGAGAGAGAGAGAGAGAGAGAGAGAGAGAGAGAGAGAGAGAGAGAGACCATTTTTTATAATTTTTTTATATCAGAGGAGTCAGTTCAAGGGCATACAAAAAAGGAAACAAATGTTAAAAAAGGCCCGCTACTCACTGCTCCTAAGAAGAGTTAAAGGAGTGGTCGAAAGATAAGTCAGTTTCGGGAGGAGACAAGTAACGATTATAAACACACAATCAAACAGTCATTAACAACAATGTACATATGGATCGGAAGGAAGGACGAAGGACTGAAGCGATGTAAATAAAACAATAATGTCATTCTCTTATACAATATTGTGCAACGCCTTCTGATTACCCCTCCCCCCACCCTGCACACTCGAAAAAAAAAAAAGCGAAGTTTCAAAAATACAGATCGAGACAGGTAACAGCGGGAACTGAACTGCCGTAAATGAACCAATATAATCGTCCTTATGGAACACTGTGCAGCGCCTTCTATGGAGTCTCCCACACACGCGCTCCTTGAAGGTAAATTAAAGGCTGCGTAGTTCTGAGTGTGTACCCGAGGCGGCCACTCACCTTGATTGGCCTGGCCAGGTAACACGAGTACTGCTGCCACGACTCTGTAATATCTTGATGTAGTTCGTTGTACTCAAGACTCTCTCTCTCTCTCTCTCTCTCTCTCTCTCTCTCTCTCTCTCTCTCTCTCTCTCTCTCTCTCTCTCTCTCTCTCTCTCTCTCTCCCACTTCCCTTTTGCCTCCTCGCTTCGTTTCTCCTCTTATTCCTCTTCCTCCTTCTCTTCTTCCTCCTCCTCCTCCTCCTCCTCCTCCTCCTCCTCCTCCTCCTCCTCCTTCTCTTCCTCTCGAAGCCGTGAAGGAACTCATTATAGTGTCTGGGAGGTTAAGGCGACTTTCACAGAGGCGTCAATCATGGTAATAGTGAGTCAGAGGGTTGTAGAGAATCAAGCCCGCGGGAGGGAGACGAGGAGAAAGAAGCCTTAGGACGCTCTGAGTTCTGAGGAGCCGTTGTGCCCACAGTACTGTTGTTGATGCCGAACATGGAATTGTGTGTTCTCTCTCTCTCTCTCTCTCTCTCTCTCTCTCTCTCTCTCTCTCTCTCTCTCTCTCTCTCTCTCTCTCTCTCTCTCTCTCTCTCTCTCTCTCTCTCTCTCTCTCTCTCTCTCTCTCTCTCTCTCTCTCTCTCTCTCTCTCTCTCTCTCTCTCTCTCTCTCTCTCTCTCTCTCTCTCTCTCTCTCTCTCTCTCTCTCTCTCTCACCATATGTGTCTCGCTCTCTCACTGCCGAGCACGCCACTCCCAGAATTTTCTTTTCGTTCAACACATCGAACAAAAATGCATCAGCACACCAAACTCGCTGTGGGTCTTCTGGTGATCGTGGGGGCCGGGGCATGCGTGCTCTCCTCCTGGTTTCTTCTTAGTGCCTTGGACACCGCCAAGCGCCTCCACAGAACCGCGGAGGTGCTCCGGGCAACGGACCCTCCAGCAAGCCTGCTGGGCCGCCTGCGGGGTGCCCTGGCTACCCTGTGGTGGCTTGGCCCCCTCAGGCCCAGCCCTGTGCGGGACCCGCTGGAGGAGTGCGGGGTGATGCTTGGCGCCTCACCGCCCTGGTGGGAAGCGGTCTGGAATCACGCCGAAAACCGGCGTCAGCTGGCATGTCTGCGGGAGCATGTCGCGCTGCTCGGGAGAGAACACTCGCAGCTTGGCAGCGGCCTGGAGGGCCTCCCGTTCCCGTGTCTGGTCATCGCGGCCCTCTTCATGGTGGCCGGCTGGCTCTACGCCGCCGCCAAGTCCCGCGTCGACGGCGGTGACGCCACGAGTGCCCCAGTCGTCATGCCTATCCCAAAGGAGGTGGTGACTATCCCAGAGGAGGTGGTGACTATCCCAGAGGAGGTGGTGACTATCCCAGAGGAGGTGGTGACTATCCTAAAGGAGGTGGTGACTATCCCAGAGGAGGTGGTGACTATCCCAGAGGAGGTGGTGACTATCCCAGAGGAGTTGGTTACTATTCCAAAAGAGGTGGTGACTATCCCAGAGGAGGTGGTGACTATCCCAGAGGAGGTGGTGACTATCCCAGAGGAGGGGGTTACTATTCCAAAGGAGGTGGTGACTATCCCAGAGGAGGTGGTGACTATCCCAGAGGAGGTGGTGATTATCCCAGAGGAGGTGGTGACTATCCCAGAGGAGGTGGTGACTATCCCAGAGGAGGTGGTGACTATCCCAGAGGAGGTGGTGATTATCCCAGAGGAGGTGGTGACTATCCCAGAGGAGGTGGTGACCATCCCTGAGGAGGTGGTGACTATCCCAGAGGAGGTGGTGACCATCCCAAAGGAGGTGGTGACTATCCCAGAGGAGGGGATTACTATCCCAGAAGAGGGGGTTACTATTCCAAAGGAGGTGGTGACTATCCCAGAGGAGGTGGTGACTATCCCAGAGGAGGTGGTGACTATCCCAAAGGAGGTTGTGACTATCCCAAAGGAGGTGGTGACTATCCCAAAGGAGGCTGTGACTATCCCAAAGGAGGTTGTGGCTATCCCAAAGGAGGTTGTCACTATCCCAAAGGAGGTTGTGACTATCCCAAAGGAGGTGGTGACTATCCCAAAGGAGGTTGTGATTATCCCAAAGGAGGTTGTGATTATCCCAAAGGAGGTGGTGACTATCCCAAAGGAGGTTGTGATTATCCCAAAGGAGGTTGTGACTATCCCAAAGGAGGTGGTGACTATCCCAAAGGAGGTTGTGATTATCCCAAAGGAGGTTGTGACTATCCCAAAGGAGGTGGTGACTATCCCAAAGGAGGTGGTGACTTTCCCAAAGGAGGTGGTGACTATCCCAAAGGAGGTGGTGACTATCCCAAAGGAGGTGGTGACTATCCCAAAGGAGGTGGTGACTTTCCCAAAGGAGGTTGTGACTATCCCAAAGAAGGTGGTGACTTTTCCAAAGGAGGTGGTGACTATCCCAAAGGAGGTGGTGACTATCCCAAAGGAGGTGGTGACTATCCCAAAGGAGGAGGTGACTTTCCCAAAGGAGGTGGTGACTTTCCCAAAGGAGGTGGTGACTATCCCAAAGGAGGTGGTGACTATCCCAAAGGAGGTGGTGACTTTCCCAAAGAAAGTGGTGACTATCCCAAACGAGGTGATGACTTTTCCAAAGGAAGTGGTGACTATCGCAAAGGAGGGGGTTACTATCCCAGAGTAGGGGGTTACTATCCCAGAGGAGGTGGTGATTATCCCAGAGGAGGTGGTGATTATCCCAGAGGAGGTGGTGATTATCCCAGAGGAGGTGGTGATTAGCCCAGAGGAGGTGGTGATTATCCCAGAGGAGGTGGTGATTATCCCAGAGGAGGTGGTGATTATCCCAGAGGAGGTGGTGATTATCCCAGAGGAGGTGGTGATTAGCCCAGAGGAGGTGGTGATTAGCCCAAAGGACCCAGTGGCCTTCCCAGAGGATAGAGTGGCCATCACATAGCAGGTGGTGGCCACTACCAGTGAGACACAGCCCTCTACTTCACATTGTGCCGATGTTATGCCCAGAGGACAAAATCCTCCCCCTATGGATGACGTTGAGTCAGAAAGACCCGAAAAGCCTGCGATGAGCCTCAACCAGTCTGGCGGGTCGAGTCACTCTGTGAAGACTTCCCACAACCTGAAGGGCAAAATCCTACCCTAAGTGTCACATCCAGTTGATTTACGAAGTACAGACGCAGTTCAAAGAGATCCACGGCACCTGCGACGCGTCTCAGCGAGTCTTGGTACATCAGTCAGTTGTCAAAGACTTGGAGGCATCTTTGAGGAAGTAAACTCCATCCAGCACGTAGTTCAGTCCCTGTGGCAGGAAGCTCAAGTGGTGTCTGAAGTGATCTACCCGCTGTGCCAAGACATCGACGCCACCTGGGAGGAGGTTCAGGCCCTCTGGAGGGACATGGAGCCGGTCTGGCAACACCTGCAGGCCATCTGGTAGGAAGTTGTTTCCTATCGCGGCAGGGAGACTGATCAAGGAGGTTCGGCCAGTTTGGAAAGAAGCAAGAGCCTGAGTGTGAGGAGGTCCAGCCTGTGGTAAGACTCTGAGGGGTCGAACACTCCGAACCGCTCCCTGTGTACTTTTCTCCTCCTGCCGAAGGCTCTGACGCGGCTGGGGACGATAATGCTGAGGATTAAGGAGGAGGCGCAGGCTGAGTTACTTTTCTGAATATAATTTTTATCTTGTATTCAACTAGAACACACACTGTTTTCAAAACTTTGATTTCAACGATGGGCTACAGCAATGGCATTATTAAGTTTTTCATTATTTAATTTGATCATTTTGTCTCTCATGCCCGTGTCACTGCGATAGGTTGTCATTTTAGCAGCGGTAAGTTATTTTTCGTTGCATTAAGGTGGGAATAAGTTATATATAATCCTTAATTACACCTTCACATGAAGACATCACATACAGACAGACAGAGAGACGGACTACAGGGTAAATGAGATTATGTCACGGTAAATCCAATCTGTTTGCTTGTGTTTTTGTTGTTGTTGTTCGTAACTGTTCCTATGCTTGTCTGTCCATTCACCGGGTTATCTAGTTTCTTCCGTTTTGTGTATCCTTGTTTACCTGTCTGGTAGGAAGATGGAACAGAAGGGGACGAGGAAGGTTACCATTGGAAGAACGGCTTTGTCTCTGCGGTCAGATCCAAGCAGAGATGCATGTAGTACAGGACTGCACATTAACACAGCAACTGAGGGACACACACAACTTTGCT
>NC_066528.1:6370947-6396202 GCF_024679095.1 Eriocheir sinensis
AGTGACCGGCGCCCACTCTGAGTTAAATCCGTCAATCACCACTCTTTGTTGTCTGTTGCTCAACCAATTCGCGATCCATTGGTTTACTTGACCGTCAATGCCTATTTGCTTTAATGTATAAAGTAATTTATGATGTGGGACTTTATCAAACGCTCTCTGGAAATCAAGATAGACGACGTCCAATGATTTGGTTACGTCATAAACTGAGAAGAGATCGTTATAAAAGGTCAGTAGGTTTGACAGGCAGGATCTTTTGTTACGGAAGCCATGTTGTGAATCCCCAATTAATGAGTGGCTTTCGAGGTAACTCACAATTTTGTCTCTAATTATGCTCTCGAGTAGCTTACCTACAATTGAAGTTAGACTAATGGGTTACCTGGTATTTTTTTGTCTCCTTTCTTAAAAATCGGTGTCACGTTAGCCTTTTTCCAATGCGAAGGGACGATGCCTCGTCGCAAGGACATATTGAATACGGTTGTGAGGGAGGAGAGTATTTCGCTCTTTGTTTCTTTAAGCAGTATAGGATATACTTTGTCGGGTCCGGGACTTTTATTTGTTTTAAGTGAATGGAGAGCTTTAAGGACTTCATCGGTTGTTATTTCAAAATTAGGCAATGCATGCTCGAGATTTACAATAGTACTGCTGTTGGTGGTAGTGGGAGGAAGACTGTTAGTATTAAAAGCCGAGGAAATGTAATTGCTTAAGAGGTTTGCAATGTGTTGGCTGTCAGAACTAGTGCACCGTCGCTGTTTGTTAAAGGTCCAATACCACTGTTGATCGCCTTTCTGTTGTTTATGTAACTAAAGAAAGATTTCGGATTATTTTTACAGTTGGCTGCAATATTTTCTTCATATCTACGCTTTGCCTGACATACTAGTCTTTTTACTCGTCCCCTGGCATCATTATAAAGTCTAATATTTTCGGGCGTGATTTGTTCTTTCTTTAACCTGTTAAACAATTTTCTCTCATTGACTGATTGTTTAATTTCGCTATTAAACCACGGTGGGCTTTTATTAGTGTTAATTCGCTTCTCGCACAAGGGGACGAATGTGTTCTGCTGAGTGAGTAAGTGATTTTTAAAGCTTAGCCAGGCTTCCACTACGTTGCCGTCATCTGATAGTTGTATTTCTGTTAGTTTTTGTCGGATTTCTACGAAGTTAGCACTTTTGAAATTGGGCACCTTTACTTTATTTTCAGTCACTGATGATTGAGCTCTAATGTCGACGCGCACTAATTCATGATCGCAAGAACCGAGGTGTTCTCCGACCGTGACATTACTGACTAGGTTATCTTGGGTCGTTATAACAAGGTCGAGTATATTATTTTGTCGAGTTGGCTCAGAAACCATTTGGCTTAGATAACTTTCTTCTATAAAATCGATCATTCTATGTGACTCGCCTTTTGTACCTGACAGTGTCGCCCAGTCGATATGGGGGAGGTTAAAGTCCCTAATATCAGTGAGTCGTTGTTATTAAGTGACTGCCTTAAGACGCTGTACATTTCAAGGTCGTCATCGAGTGATTGCCCGGGAGGTCTGTAGGTGACAGATATATTTAAATTGACTTTTGCAATGTTTACTCGCACGCACAAATGCTCAACGTTACTATCTCTTGGTGTTTTGTCAGTGGGTTGCAACTAGTTTTTGACAAAAAGGGAGACGCCACCGCCTCTTCGGTTTATACGATCTTTGTTGAAGAGTCTGTAGCCATCTATGTTGTATTCGGAACTTAAATCAATATTTGTGGTGTCGATAAATGTTTCGGTTATAGCAATTATGTCAAAATTTTCTGTTAGAGCAAGACATCTCAGTTCATCAAATTTGTTTCTTAGGCTACGCGCATTGAAACTAAGGATTTTTAAGTTATCTAGAGGCTTGGTAATAGAGGTGGTGGTACTTGCGGGATCACGGTTACGGGTTTGTTGCGATGCACGGCGTCTATTTACACGGGCGGGGTGGAGGGACGTGGCGGAGACTCGTTTTTTGATCGGATGTCACGTACTGCGTCGTTAAGGAGCCTTCCGAATCTGGCTGCCCCGATGGGAGACAGGTGCAATCCGTCCCTGGAGGAAGAGGAGGAAGAGGAGGAGGAGGAGGAGGAGGAGGAGGATTGGCTTTAGGAGCATTCACACTATAGTCTATCCACCTCGAGTTTAACCCAGAAGCCCCTCCCCACAGGCAATATAGGAAGGGCATAGTCGCTCTGTTGCTGGTGATTGGTTGATGGTGATGGGCAGCTAAGCCGATTTGGTTTGGGTGAAACCTGTTGGAGAGCGGACACTCAACAGGGCTTCCTTAATTTACTAAAATTTCTTCATATTCTGTGTAATGCGTGAAATACATCAACAAACGAGAATCGTGAATACGTTTGCTGTCATCTAACATAAAAAAGTAATGGGTATCCGTAATCGTGGAGCAGATATTGGGTGAGGGAATGAACATTTCAAAAAGACCTTAGCGTGAGAAGGAGCAGGATAGGTCAGATAGGATCGCTTCCATGTCGCCCACCATCACTAATGGAACACTAATCCCCCTCCCCCTCAGGCCCCTCTTGGGTCCAGACACGTGAGGTCTCTCTCTCTCTCTCTCTCTCTCTCTCTCTCTCTCTCTCTCTCTCTCTCTCTCTCTCTCTCTCTCTCTCTCTCTCTCTCTCTCTCTCGTGTGTGTGTGTGGTATCGAGATCTGGTCGAGGTAGGACGTGTCTGCCCCGCTCGCATTATTCGGAACTGTATACTGGCTCGGCCCCATATCAACAACCAGCCAATCAACAATCGGAGATGTCAGCCAGACCGAGCCAGTCACGACGCAGGAAGGGGTCGGACAATGACGTCATAATCAGTTTCTATGTAACAAATATATGAAATCAATATAGTTGCCTTATGATTAACAAGTGTATGAATAACAATACTCCAAAAAGGAGAAGCAGAAAAAATATTTTAATGCATTTTCTTAAGCTTGAAGCCAAAGACATCTCTGTTAAAATGATGAAGGATAAAAAGTTGCCATGTACCACTTTTGCTGTGAGATAATATGTTTTGCGCCGCTACTCTACCACAGACGATACAATTATCATTCTTCCTCCCTACTACTCTATATAATTAGTTAATGAAGTACTAGTATTTGGCGTGCTACGCAATGATTTTGGATCAACAGCTCTACATTGACATTTTATATGGTTCTCAGCAGAGTAGCATGTATGGTTTTGATATAGGCTGGAATGTCCGCATGCAGCAAGGGGCAAGAGAGGGAGAGAGAGAGAGAGAGGTATCAGGACACCTCTCCTCCCGAAATTTACCTCTCTTTCGGCCACCTCTATTGATTCTTTTTTAGGAGCAGCGAGTAGCGGGCTTTTTTTATTATTGTTTCCTTTTTTTGTGCCCTTGAGCTGTCTCCTTTGTTGTAAGAGAGAGAGAGAGAGAGAGAGAGAGAGAGAGAGAGAGAGAGAGAGAGAGAGAGAGAGAGAGACGCGATCATGGAAACAGACCTCGCCACACTAAAGTTTTGTTTTTTTATGCTTCGTAGCCAAATCATGTCGCGTAATACATACTTACCTTTTTCATCACTGGACAGGAGAAAGATTGCAGATTATGACTGTGTTGAAAACAACTCAAACTGACTAAAAATAAAGAAAATAATGCTGGTTGAAGTCAAAGACGGGTTATAAAGGTTTATACCACTTTTTATTCCATGCCAATTTTCCATAGAATCATTAAGCTACTGTAAAAACGAACAGTGCCACTTGATTAAAAAAAATTCTCCTGAATGTGATGGCGTCAAAAGATTATCGATACGTTAGAAAGGAAGGGAGGTAAGCAAGTTTTTATATGAACTTATTAAACTGTTATATTAGGCTATATTATGTGCTTTTACGCTAGGAAACCACTCGTCCATCGCCTACACTTTTTTTTCTTTTTTTCGTTGGGGATATACCCCAAGGGAGGAAGGCGGTACATGCCGCGCAACCACTCAGACGGCGGGTAGACAGAAGCCCAATTCTTGCAAGTGGAGGAACCCCGACAACGGGGCTGGGGGTGTCGGAAAGAGCCCACCTTTCCACTCCCAATGGCACCGGGTAGGACTCGAACCTATACGTTCCAGCACCCTGCCGGAGCGCACGGTGGAGACTCTACCACTGGACCACGGGAGCCCCCCAAGCTATTTTGTATAAAAGTTTGCTTACCTCCCTTCCTTTCTAAGTTGTCAAAAATCTGTTGATACCATCATCTTGAGGAGAATTTTCTTTGTCAGTTAGCATTGTTATTTTTTACAGTAGCTTAATAATTCTATGAAAAAATCGGCATGGAATAAAAAGCTATTGGTGGAGTGGTGGGTAGGGTGGGGTGTCCGAAGCGGCCTAACTTCCTTGTTCAACCTGGAGGTTACACTATTATTGTGCCCGAGTGTACATGGCAACTTTGCATCCTTCATCATCATATAAACAGCGATGTATTTGGCTGCAAGCTTAAGAAAATGCATTAAAAAGTGTTTTTCAACTACCGCTTTTTTAACTACTGCTACTTACACCCTGTCGTTATTAAGAAGGCAACAATATATTGATATCATATATTTGTTACATAGAAACAGTTTATGACGTCTCCAATCCCTTCCTGCGCCGTGACTGGCTCGGTCTGGCTGACATCTCTGACTGCTGATTGGCTGGTTGTAGGTGTGAGTCCGAGCCAATATACAGTTCCGAATAATGCGCCCCGTTCCTGCTCGCTTCCCAGTCAGCGCCTTCGGCTGTCTCCCTTCCACCACCCATTCACGGCTATTAAGAAAATTATGGCACAGAACTATTCCTCAGCCGAGGTTGTCTGGGGACTGTCAGCAACGGAGATCAACAAATTGTCTAATGCCCAATTAAAGTTGGCGTTAGCGTCGGTCCAAGCTGATGTCAAGAAGGACGGACCAAGTAATTAAGATTTATTGAAAGAACTCCAAGGCATAAAGAAAGAACTAGCTGATATAAAGGAAGTGAAGAAAGAAGTCAAAGTTCTGTCGAATAGACTAAATGACGCTTTCCAGATTATCCATCAACAACAGCTCTTCCTGGAGAGTGTCGATAACAGGGCTCGGCAGTGTAATCTTGTTATAACCGGTCTTTCTGAAGGAGAGGATGGTACTGGCCGAAATGACATTGTCAGTCAATCGGATGGTTTAGATGATCAAGGGTGCGGTGGAAGAGGATGTTTTTTTTAGGATTAATGCCTGTAGGTCTTTTCAAAGATGATACAGTTGTTCTCGCTGTGAAAAAAGACCAATTTCTTTGTTGTAAATGGTGTAGAACGTGATAAAGTCCCATTGACAATTGCGTCACATGTTATACTTTACAGCTCTACATATTTGTATCTGGGAGCGTGGTTTACCGACACGGTTAATGGAAAGGTTGTAGTAACACTACACGAGGTGAAAAATCAGGCCACAGTTAACAAATTTGATATTTTTTGTGCATCCAATGGTAACATTCCATTTAAGTATAAAAAACAATGGTGTTTGACGCTGCTTGTTAAATGCTTACATGGGGTGAGACGAAATACGAGCATTGCTCTTTGCATGGTAGAAGCAGGAATACCACCCTTAAGGGACGTTATTGCCAAACGACGGTATGATTTCTTAAAGTCGAAAACAGTAGTAGTTGACCTCCACCGCCATTTCATTATGTGCATGAATTTTGTGGCGTAAAGGATACTCTTGCCCTCAGATTTATTACAGGTTGTCAACATTATAACTGCAATGATAACCCTCTAAGCAGAATATCGAATGATATTAGACATAGATGTACTAATGCCACCAAATTGTCAACTTATGTGAATGGGCTTAATCCGTCCCTGTCTCAACACCCAGTATGTGTGACAAATTTATGTATTCCTGATTTCCACCGTGAGGCATTTACTCGACTCAGATTGATGTCACATAATCTAAAAGCAGAGACTGGTAGGTGGAATCGTGTTCCACGTCATTAAAGAGTTTGTTCATGTGATGGAGTGTCAGTCCAGACAGAGAGTCTGTAGCGATTCACTGTCCCATCACTGAATCACACAGACATCAAAACCCTACGCTGAATTTTACTGATATTAACACTCTGTTAGATGAAAACACTTATATACGCGAGTTATGCAAATACATTTTTGATGTTTTAGTTTTCATGCTTTTCGGGATAATGTTCGTAAGATTTTATGGTTTCAGTGAATTTTACTTGTTATCGTTACTATATATATGTTGATTTTTTTTTGGTAGGGATCTTTATTTTACTCATTCTTATGGATTATTGGATCTTCATTTTATAACTTCTAGTGTTTTTAGGTTTCAAAGGTTAAGTGCAATTAAGAGTTGTTAAGGGTTTTTATTTATATATTTTTTTCTGAATCTTTTGTGCTTTGTATTTTATTGTTTGTACTTTTTAGTGTTTGAGTGATTATTTTAATGGAAAAAATGGTGGTGGATAGACAGACAGCCGTGAAATCTACAAACTGCGAATGGACAAACTTTTATAATTTGATGTACCTTGTTTATACATTTTAATACTTTTGTAAGTTTGTCAAGAAACTAAACTAACTAACTGTGTGTGTGTGTGTGTGTGTGTGTGTGTGTGTGTGTGTGTGTGTGTGTGTGTGTGTGTGTGTGTGTGTGTGTGTGTGTGTGTGTGTGTGTGTGTGTGTGTGTGTGTGTGTGTGTGTGTGTGTGTGTGTGTGTGTGTGTAATAATAATAAAAATAATAATAATAATAAAAATAATAATAATAATGATAATAACAATAATAATAATAATAACAATAATAATAACAATAATAATAATAATAATAATAATAATAATAATAATAATAATAATAATAATAATAATAATAATAATAATAATAATAATAATAATAATATAACAATGATAATATAATGATAATAATAATAATAATAATAATAATAATAATAATAATAATAATAATAATAATAATAATAATAATAATAATAATAGTAATAATAATAATAATAATAATAATAATAATAATAATAATAACAATAATAATATAAAGATGATAACAATAATAATAATAATAATAATAATAATAATAATAATAATAATAATAATAATAATAATAATAATAATAATAATAATAATATTAATAATAATAATAATAATAATAATAATAATGATAATAATAATAATAATAATAATAATAATAATAATAATAATAATAATAATAATAATAATAATAATAATAATAATAATAATAATAATAATAATGATAATAATAATAATAATAATAATAATAATAATAATAATAATAATAATAATAATAATAATAATAATAATTATGTAACAATGATATTATTATTAACGCTTAGCCTCAGACCTTACTATTATTTCCGATTGGGGCAAGGGGAACCTGGTGTCCTTCAACGCCTCAAAAACACAGTTTATCCACCTATCTACTCGACACAATCTTCCAAACAACTATCCCCTATTCTTTGACAACACCCAGCTATCACCTTCCTCAACACTAAACATCCTCGGTCTATCCTTAACTCAAAATCTCAACTGGAAACTTCATATCTCATCTCTTACTAAATTAGCTTCCTCGAGGCTGCACGTTCTGTACCGTCTCCGCCAGTTCTTCTCCCCGGAACAGTTGCTATCCATTTACAGGGGCCTTGTCCGCCCTCGTATGGAGTATGCATCTCATGTGTGGGGGGGGGTCCACTCACACAGCTCTCCTTGACAGAGTGGAGTCAAAGGCTCTTCGTCTCATCAGCTCTCCTCCTCATACTGATAGTCTTTTGCCTCTCAAATTCCGCGCCATGTTGCCTCTCTTTCTATCTTTTATCGATATTTTCATGCTGACTGCTCTTATGAACTCGCTAACTGCATGCCTCCCCTCCTCCCGCGGCCCCGCTGCACACGACTTTCTACTCATGCTCATCCCTTTACTGTCCAAACCCCTTATGCGAGAGTCAACCAGCATCTTCACTCCAGTCATCACTCACGCTGGTAAACTCTGGAACAATCTTCCTTCATCTGTATTTCCTCCTGCCTACGACTTGAACTCTTTCAAGAGGAGGGTATTAGGGCACCTCTCTTCCCGAAATTGACCTCTCGTTTTGGACACTCCTTTGACCTCTGTTCGGGAGCAGTGAGCAGCGGGCTTTTTTTTATTTTTTATTTACGCCCTTGAACTGTCTCTTTAACTGTAAAAAAAATTATTATTATTATTATTATTATTATTATTATTATTATTATTATTATTATTATTATTATATAATGATAATAAAAATACGATGATAATAATAATGATTTTAGTAATAATGATAATACGATAACATTAATATAGTAATAAAAACTAATTATAATAAGATGAGTAATAATAATAATAATAATAATAATAATAATAATAATAATAATAATAATAATAATAATAATAATAATAATAATAATAATAATAATAATAATAATAATAATAATAATAATATAATAATAATAAAAAGAACAATAATAATAATAACAATAATAATAATAATAATAACTATATTAATAATAATAATAATAATAATAATAATAATAATAATAATAATAATAATAATAATAATAATAATAATAATAACAATAATAATAATAATAATAATAATAATAATAATAATAATAATAATAATAATAATAATAATAATAATAATAATAATAATAATAATGATAATAATAATAATAATAATAATAATAATAATAATAATAATAATAATAATAATAATAATAATAATAATAATAATAATAATAATAATAATAATAAAAATAATAATAATAATAATAATAATAATAATAATAATAATAATAATAATAATAATAATAATAATAATAATAATAATAATAATAATAATAATAATAATAATAATAATAATAATAATAATAATAATAATAATAATAATAATAATAATAATAATAATAATAATAATAATAATAATAATAATAATAATAATAATAATAATAATAATAATAATAATAATAATAATAATAATAATAATAATAATAATAATAATAATAATAATAATAATAATAATAATAATAATAATAATAATAATAATAATAATAATAATAATAATAATAATAATAATAATAATAATAATAATAATAATAATAATAATAATAATAATAATAATAATAATAATAATAATAATAATAATAATAATAATAATAATAATAATAATAATAATAATAATAATAATAATAATAATAATAATAATAATAATAATAATAATAATAATAATAATAATAATAATAATAAGAAGAAGAAGAAGAAGATAATAATAATTATAATTTTGAAAATAATAATAATAATAATAATAATAATAATAATAATATGATTATTAGTATTATTAATATTATTATTATTATTGTGTGTGTGTGTGTGTGTGTGTGTGTGATAATAATAACATTATTATTATTATTAGAGCAGGCGGTGGTCGAACTGGTAGCGTGCTGGGCCCACATTCACCGCGTGATGGACGACGCGGGTTCAGTCACCGCCGAGTGGCTTAAAACTACCCACATGCTGTCCTGAAGACCATCCATCAACCCGGACTCTAGAAGAAGCCGTCCAAGCGAATCAAGAACGAGTTCCGGGGGGAAGCATGAGCCAATACAAGATGGCGCCACTATAAACACTCGCCTACGCCAGAACGGGCTGGGCCGACCATGAGGCCCCACCGGGAAGAAGCCTACCGGCGCAATAGGCCGCAACATAAAAAAAATAAATAAATAAAAACACACACACACACACACACACACACACACACACACACACACACACACACACACACACACACACACACCACTCCGTAGCTCAGTCCGTTAGTGCGCTGCCACGCTTTAAGGCCTGACAGGCGGCAGTTCGAGCCCCGCTCAGGCCGGAATCTTTCCGCTGACAAGGAGTGGTTACTTTCCCCCCTTGAGCAAGGGGGATGAAATGTGTGGTGTGAGAGTTCATAACAGTACCCAGAGATCGACTAGCTACAATAAGCATCAGCTAGGGCCTTGATGAGCATGAGCTTGCTCGTATGTCGACTGGCTGGCGATTGCGGGTCCAACTCGTGATCAAGCCGTGGTGAATTACACACACACACACACACACACACACACACACACACACACACACACACACACACACCGTTCCAGTAGCTCAGTGGATAAAGCTCTGCCCTGGCAGGCTGAAGTTCGAGCCTCGTTCAGATCGGGATTTTTCCGCTAACAAGGAGCGGTTAATTACTGTCTCCCCTTGAGCAAGGGTGATGGGGTGTGTGGTGTGTGAAGGTCCCGTCAGTACCTAGCGCGTGACTATGAACCTTGCTATAATCGGGAAGGCAGCAAGAGATGAAATATAAAAAGTTCCCAGTTAAGTTTCCTGAGTTCTGGAAAGACATAATATTTAGTGTAGAAGAAAGGGAGATATATCAGTGTTGTCAAAGAATAGGGGCCGGGTAGGTGTTTGGGAGGTTATTATAATTGTGTCGAGGTGGCATTGATTTTTTGGAGATAATAAAGGACACCAAGTTCCTTCTGCCCATTCAAAAATGACATCAAGGTCAGAGTTAAGCGTCCTGTAGCGTCCAGCCTTGAGTCATGCTCCCATTGGAAGTGTCTTGTGTTAAATGATGTTGATCGGGCAGTGCAGCGTCGAGTCATCGGCGTAGGGGTGAATATAGTTCAGGCAGTGAACCCAACACTTTGGACCGGAAACTTGCCCCAGCCCTGTCATTAAGCCGCGAATTTTGGAAAATCAACCGCTTTGGTGCGAATCGCCATAACTCCCTTATTTCTGGGCTACAGAAATGTTTTTCGTATCAATCGACGGCAAAATGAAAGGGCTACATTTTGTAGTAAACGACTGAGCTCAAAAACAGACTCGAAAGGGTAAAAAATCGAATAAATTCGCGAAAAACGGCTCTGAAAAAATATATATTTTTGAGTTCCCAACCTTGAAACCCGCTCATTTTTTGGGAATTTCAAAAAACTTATTTAACAAATACTTTAGCCCTACCAATGTGATTTCCAATATGATGCATAACATTTCCCGACTCCCAGTAGTTTCGTCGCTAGAGCTCGAAATGTAAACCCTTTTGAGAGCGATTTTGACGAAATCCATACTCTTTGCCGTTTTTGTCTAGTGTGGCCTTGTTAATGCCTCTAGAAGGCTGTAATTTGGCATGTAGCCCCTCTTGGCAATGTACTTTGACCAGTTCGAAGGATTTTTTGATAGCTCGATTCCAAGTTTGTCGTCGAGCCGTCACACATACATATATACATTCATATTTGGTATCAAAAGAAAGCAAATTAAATGTATTATTCATTAATGGGAAGAAATAGGGTTGGATACTAAAAAATAAATAACACGTATAATAAGGCTTAATATAGGTTGATTTATATAGTGAAGTGATTATATATAAAAAAGTAGCTTTTCATATAGATATCTTAAAATGGCCTTAATACAAGATAGTCAACATATTGAAGTGTTCATATATAAATGTTTATGCAGATGTATTAATTTTTGTGGCGCCAGGAAGTTTTTTCGTCGCGTCGCGTGAAATGAGTCAGATTCGGCGAATTTTCGTCGCGACTTCTGGTCAAGCTCGAGCAAAAACTACTGAAGCTAGGAAGGCGTGCTTGGTGGCAAATTAAAGCTCTATTAATACAGATTAATGATCAGAAAATAGATTGGAAAGCACCAAATAATTTTAAAAAGTTATTAGCAAAATACTAGAACATGTCCAAATCGCGGCAAAAGGCCGAAAAGCAGGGTACTTTGTGACGGCTCGACGACAAACTTGGAATCGAGTTATCAAAATATGCTTCGAGCTGGTCAAACTACATTGCCACGAGGGGTAACATGTCAAAGTAAAGCCTTCTAGAGGCAATAGCAATGCCACACTAGACAAAAACGGCAAAGTGTCTGGAGTTCGTCAAAATCGCTCTCAAAAGGGTTTACGTTTTGAGCTGTAGCGACGAAACTACTGGGAGTGGGGAAATGTTATGCATCATATTGGAAAGCACATTGGTAGGGCTAAATTATTTGTTAAATAGGTTTTTTTGAAATTCTCAAAAAATGAGTGGGTTTCAACGTTGGGAACTCAAAAACAGTTTTTTTCAGAGCCGTTTTTTGCGAATTTATTCGATTTATTTCGAGTCTGTTTTTGAGCCCGGTCGCTTACTACAAAATATAGCCCTTTCATTTTGCCGTCGATTGATACCAAAAACATTTCTGTAGCCCCAGAAATAAGGGAGTTATGGCGATTCGCAAAAAAGCGGTTGATTTTCCAAAATTCGCGGCTTAATGACGAGGGTGCCGCAAAATGAAAAGAGTCCGCCGTCCATTACTTGAGATGTCACTGGTTCAGGCTGTTAGGGAAAGATCATATTGAACAATAGAAGGGTAGTGGGAGATAGAACAGATCGAGCCTTGCATAACACCATGCACTGCTGACAGGATTTGGGGTAGAAGTGACCATCTACTACAGCACAGATCAACACACACACACACACACACACACACACACACACCTGTCCTCATAAAATTACAGTGATCATTTAAGGCCCTGCTGGGCTATTCACAAAATAGGCTGTGCGCCACTTTGCTGCTACTTTTCTACGGGATCTTTTTTGTCGTGTGAGCACTCTTGTATAGATACCTATATAGGGAGTCAATTAACTTTTAATAGAATTATATTAGACCGATTTTCGCCCCGCTGCACACACAAGCGGTCACAGCCTTGGTAACTGCACCCTCATAGTAGCAGCACACGTGCACACCCTCGCCTCAGCGCGGCTCTTCAGGGCGTCAGCGTACGAATGATTAGATACATGAAAAGATTTAACTGTGCCTCACGCTGGCCACTCGCGAGCCGCGATGGCAGTGACGCGGCTCGCGGCAGCTAATCACGGCGCTCCCCCCAAGACTGAGCCGCGGCCCCTAGTGTCAGTGCGGGGCAGTGGCGTGAGTACTGAGCAGCGTTTAGGTATATGCAGGGTGCCGGGCAGGGAGTGTAGCACGTTAACCCTTGGGGTCAGCCAGCAGGAGGAACAGTGCCCACCGAACAGAGAGTACCGCAGCGGCTCAACACGTATTGGTAAGATAATACAGAATGAAAGGGGAATTTGACATTAAGAAAAATCTTAAGTGTGTATTTTTTATTTGTACTTATCTGCTGACCTTGGTATGAGTTTCCAAGCAGATGCCTTTAGCTGTGTCGACCGTGCCAGTGTTGAGGAGTGCGTCAGGCGGCGGCAGCCAGGGCAAGGCTATAGTAATAATAATAATTATAATAATAATAATAATAATAATAATAATAACAATAATATTAATAATAATAATAATAATAATAATAATAATAATAATAATAATAATAATAATAATAATAATAAATGGTTTATTCATTTGTCGGCAGCCATAAGGCTGAAAACACACAAAAATACCATACAATGAGTTTCATGTGGTGAGTAATGGGGGAAGTGGGGAAGGGTGATGTGTGTGTGTGTGTGTGTGTGTGTGTGTGTGTGTGTGAGTGTGTGTGTGTTGGTGTGGAGGGGTCATGTGATCATGGAGGTGTTAATGACCCTCACAAGTGTCGGTATCGCACTAAGCCGATATCTGTCCGTGCGAGTTTTGACCGGGACGAGAATATTGTGGTGTCTTGTGGGTCTAGTGGGGGGAGGGAGGGCGGGTGGGAGTAGGTCTCTATGACGGGGGTTATGGAGGAGGGACTTGCCGAATTTGGTTAGGTTAGGTTAGGTTAGGCGCACCGTGTGTTAGGGCTGTCCCGAAGCACGTTAGCCGAGTGATAATAATAATAATAATATATAGTGTTGCTGTCTCCAAAGCACAACTCTCGAAAAGTTCATTTGTTCTTGATACAGAAGTACAGAAGTAAAGTATACTTGCCACAACTTATCCAGCATATACATATGTCACCAACAGTGACAAACTAAACGTCTTAAGGACTAGCTCCCTCACAGCACGCTCTGGAGTTCACCGCCTCTGTAACTAAGATAGGTCTTTAATTTAGTTTACATCTGGAGGCATTTAATAGAATATAAATTGTTTCATTAACAGCGACAGTCTGTTTTGCAGCATTTGGAGCCATACAGGAAAACTACTTCATATCTCTCTCTCTCTCTCTCTCTCTCTCTCTCTCTCTCTCTCTCTCTCTCTCTCTCTCTCTCTCTCTCTCTCTCTCTCTCTCTCTCTCTCTCTCTCTCTCTCTCTCTCTCTCTCTCTCTCTCTCTCTCTCTCTCTCTCTCTCTCTCTCTCTCTCTCTCTCTCTCTCTCTCTCTCTCTCTCATGTTCCCACGCTTACACAGAACTGCCCCTATGTACTTAAGAATAATTACGTCCCCTAACTTCTCTTCTCTCATCGTCCTCTGCCCAACTCAGAATATCTTTTCAATTTCGAAAGACTGGGTTTTTTTTTGCCAACATTTGCTTTCAGCTTTGTTAATTCTTATTTACCCTGTTAAATTCCTTCACAATCCTTTGCAGCACCCTCTCACTCTCTGCCAGTAACACTGAATATTACATCTCCAAATAGGTCTGCCAACGACTGTTCCGTGCTTCTCACTCGCAGCATTGGGACTGACTCCCCTACTCAGGCTTTCATCTCCCTCAACAACCATCCTCATAAACATTAAACAGCCTTAATTGGTGACGTAAATAACACACCTCTCACACCCACAACGAAGAGCTTTATAGTTTCACATCAGGTGATATTACCGTTATGAACATTAGAAGGCATAAAAAAGATTCAAAGACATTATATGCAAGAATATAAATACAACAAGTAGGCCTACTTGATAACAACTGCATGTAGGACGGCTTGCTAGTCTGCCGTAAATCAATTAAGAATGGAATAGACGACTTGAAACCTTTTACCGCGCAAAGATGCATATCAGCTACTATTATCTTGGTTTGCTCTTAAGGTACGAAAAATGATTAGTACCTAAAGGTTAATTGACTGCATACGCTTTTGTTACGCTTTGCCTCAGTGCTCAACTCGATCCGTTCCATTGGTCTTTGGGCTTGACTATAATGATGTTGAGTAGTACAGAGTAGAGTCATCGGCGTAGGGGTGAACATAAGTCAGTCTGTTATGGAAATATCATTATACTGAACAATAGAAAGATAGTGGGAGATAGAACAGAGCCATGGAGAACACCACTGTTGACAGGATTTGGGGTAAGAACCCTGGGACGCAGGGTACGTCAGTGTGCCGTCCATGCAGCAGGTGCCCACAGTTTACCTTCCATATATATATATATATATATATATATATATATATATATATATATATATATATATATATATATATATATATATATATATATATATATATATATATATATATATATATATATATATATATATATATATATATATATATATATATATATATATAGGTACCACGCTGGGCGAGCGAGCCGTCCTGCCAGGGCTCCTCAGCTTCAATCACACTTTCTATTACTCTCAAAATCATGCTTAAAATGAGATATGAAACTATAGTACCAAGTATTTCGATATCTTTTGTTTGCACTAAGGCAGTACACGCACACAACCCACGAAGAACAAGAAGAATAAGTTGCAAGGGAAAAGTGGCAGGGCTCCCCTCCTCACTGCCAGCGTATGACAACAGAACGAGGAGAGAAGGGGGCTTGCAGAGTGCAGAGTGCACTGCAGAGTCAGACTTCCAAGGCGACTCAGTACTGTACGACCATGCTCGTAGTTGTCTCTACTTTTCTTGTGTTTTTATACTTGGTAATATAGTTTCATATCTCATTTCAAGCATGATTTAGAGTGTAATAGAAAGTGTGAATGAAGCTGGGGAGCCCTGGCAGGATGGCTCGCTCGCCCTGTGTGGCAATACTGCAGCAGAAAATGCATAACTGGCAGCTTAGGCCCGCGAGCCAGGCTGGACCAACATTCCGTAGGAGTGCCACACACAGCTGGGTAGGCGGTGACACCCTTGCCTACTTATCAGAGGCGGGTGTGACTGTTGGTGGCAGCGAGTGTTCTGAGTGCTAATTGGTTTACGGGTAGAGAAACTCATATCCGCCAGGGTTACTTTATTTGGACAAACATACAAAGGTCATTAGGACAAGTACAGCACATAGAATAAGTGTTTGTGTGTGTATGCGTGTGTGTGAATGTTGTCAAGCGTGGATAACATTTACGTGTTGGTGTGTGTGTGGAACAATGTGTAGAAATGGACAACAAGAGGACATGGACGGACAGTCAGAGATAAACGAGTAACAAGAAGAGTTAACAATGAAGATACACAAGACGCGGACAACAGGGCACGCGACGAGAAACACGAACAATTGGATGGCGCTCAAAACACTCGCTACCACCAACAATTGCTGACCCCGGAGTGACAAGGACAAGGGTAGACGAAAACATTTCACATGATTACACTTATTAAGTCTATGCTTGCAGCGTCACGCTGTCACTGCTCCTTAGTGTGTGGCAGCTAGAGATTACTATTATCTTATGTCCTTGGTCTTTTTTCCTTTCTCTTATCATGTTCTGCTGTGTCATGGTGAGGCCCCAACCCTGGCACTGTTTGACACCTCTTGCTTTAAAAGGTTGGCATCCTGATACTGTTGATCATGGCCGCACATTTCGTTTTGTCGTCCACAACCCCCGCAGCGCCTCATCTCATCGGGAAAATTTCTCTGTCTTGTTAATCACATGTAGCAGACAAGTGAAGTAAGTGATCTTGATGCAATCGATGACACTCCAGCAATGCCTAGTGACTTCTCATTGTCTTCCTTTGCAGAGTGCCTTGAGGAGGTGCGGGCGTGACCTTCTGTTCTGTTGTGGACTTTTCTCCCTGACACCATGTTAAGGTAAAGCTGTTGTTTACAAGCTTGTGTTTCATGTTCTTGTATGGTATATTTTTTTTATTAAATTGGCATGTTTGGGATTTATATAAGAAGGTGTGAGGGTTTTTTGTATACATAAACATTACTGAAAAAATTGCTTGAACATTTATCAAAACAGTTGACTTTCACCCAATCATGAACTAACAATGTGCATGTGACACTTCTCTCAAAACTTGTGGATGGATAGTTGAAATGAAACAACGGTTTTTTTATACTACTACTACTACTAGCTACTACTATTACTACTGCTACTACTCCTACTTTCTGTTTACATACGCATAACAGAAAGCACTAACTATTTAATGTCAGCTGATGTTCAGATGTAAATTCACTTCAGTTTTTTTATTTGATTCCATAACGGAGTATTATTTCAGTGCGTGTCATGCAGCCTTGTCTCCTGCGTCACAAACCACCATCACAGTTGCTCCTTTCTAAGTATTACTCATGTGTATCTTCTGACACATCTCTCTCAGTCTCTGCTTTATTGGGGCAGGGTGTTGCAGGCATTTTATATTTTGTAGTTTACTGTGCTCATGACCCGCCTGAAATTGGCACTATCATCTTACAAATGACAGCACCTCCCTTTCCTGTCCCCCGCAGCCAAGGCAACATAAGTTCTGCAGGGAATTGTGAGCGCCGCAACGCCATCCCTGTCATCTACACCAGCGGAACATACTACGAAGTGGGCTTTGATGTGGTGAGTGGCATCCAGGCACTGGTAGCTGTGTGGCTCTAGTGTTGACCCTTTGGGGAGTGCCAGCAGAGAGGCAGGCCATTTGTCCCTTATACTGGTAAACTCGGCAATCTCTTTTCCTTGTCTTTCTTTCCTCCTTTCTTGAGCTTGAATTCAAAAGAGAAATATCAAAACAGCTTTCAAACCAAGATTATTGTTCTTTGTCTTGTGGCATCTTCCTCTACCTACTTGTTATAGGGGCAGCAAGTTGTGGGCATTTACAAGTAATATTGTTGCACCCTTGGCTGCCCCCCATGCGTTGAAGAAAGTTAAAGGATTACCTCCTGGGCAGGCTCCGTCCTCCCCGCCTGAATGACCCACCTCCCGCCACCCTTGTGCTCGGCTCCTCCACAGGGACGCACCTTCCGGGGCCTCATCCAGGATTATCTGGCGTCGTCCGTGTGGCTCCGGGAAACACTTCTTCCAGCTTATGAGACAGAGGCTGGGCGGGCCGCCTATGACGAAACCCTTCCAGTCTTGAAGGAGAACTTTCCACAGTACCTCAGGGAACTGCAGGGCACGGCAGATGGGGCTCAAGTTTCCTTCCTCCACGTAAGTGTTGCTGCAGCATTCTGGCTGGGGAAGCCATCCGCAGCACAGCCCTCCTTCACTAGTCTGGCTGTGCCCCATCCATAAGTCTCCTTGACCTCTTAACCTCTAACTGCATGTCTCCACCCCTGCCATAGCCCCGCTGCGCTCGACTTTTTACTCTAGCTCATCGCTATGCTGTCCAAATCCCTTACGCAAGAGTTGACCAGCAGCTTCATTCTTTCACCCCTTTCAGTGGTAAACTCTGGAACAGCTGTATTCTCTCCTGCCTACGAGTTGAACTTTGTCAAGAGGGGAGTATCAAGACACCCTTCCATCTGAAATTGACCTCTCCTCTGGCCACTCATCTCTACAGTCTTTTGCAGGAGCAGCGCATAGCGACCTTTTTTGTTTTTCTTTAAATTTGCCCTTGAGCTGCTTCCTTTACAGTAATAAACAAAATTCTCATGCTGTTTGGGAGCCTGACCCCAGGGCTATGTTTGTGTCTCCAGCAAATACTTATACTGTTTGGGAGCCTCAGCCCACTGTGGTGTTTGTGAGGCTGCACCACAGCACCCCGCAGCCACAGAATGGGAGAGTGTGGCCACCTTCATCAGAGGCGCCACATTGTTACCAAAGGAGCCACATGAAATACAAAGTGATGCCGATACAGCACAGTAAAGGGCAATATTGTATCACTGTGTATTTGAATTTCACATGGCATTTGTGATAGCATGGCGCCTGTGATGAAGATGGCCACTCTCTCCTCTTCTATGGCTCTGCAGCGACTCCGAGTGAAGTCTTGCCTGTCCCCAGCTGGTCCTCCTGCACATGGACAGGATCATGACCATGGCGGGCCAGGCGGAGCAGCAGCCGTGCAGCAGTGACCTCAACGGCTGTTCCGACCTCAGCATCAACAGGGAAGACCAGGTGAGTTAACTGAAACATTACACTGGGTTAAAAAGTGTAAGTTGTCTATGCTTTTTCAACTGATTTAGGACAAATTTGCACCGCTGAATCCGAAAATGATATCAGTTTCTTTTGATCAGGTCAGGTCTTTGTGCTAAGTCGATTTTTAAAAAAAATCCTATCTTATAACTAAATTGATTACATTTCTGTGACATTTTCGGTTGATTTTTGTTAATATTTTTCATCTGAAATAGGCTTTTAAGGTAAAAAAAAAACACGATTCATTAATTAAATGTTACAAAAACTGAAGTGTATATTGAATAGTAGACATTGCTAAAGGTAAGTACATGTAAATTAGATATTAGGTCATCATTGTTCAAAATTCAGGGCATGAACTTAAGTTTCTTTGAACTCCTAGAATGCTCAGCGGTAGGTATGTCTCTCCACAGAGTCCAACAGTAATCAGCCATCATGACTGCATCCCAGCGTCCCTGATACCTGGTCTCCATCTCTTTCATGTCCTGATGGAATCTCTCCCCCTGCTCGACGCTCATTGATCCCAGATTCTCAGGAAACCGATCCATGTGTGAGAATAAGTAATGCATTTTGATGCTCATGTTGCATCCGAGGTTTCTGAAAGCAGTCAGCATATTGGTGACAAGTTCTGCGTAGTTCCTGGCCTTCTTGTTGCCAATAAAGTTCTTCATGACAAGAACAAAAGCCTTCCACGCTTCCAGTTCCACTTCGTTCATTGAGTTTTCAAACTCTGGATCTCTGATGAGCTGACGGAGTTGAGGACCGTCAAAGATGCCAGCTTTCAACTTCTCCATGGCTAATCCTTGAAAAGCGTGGCACAAGTAAGTGAAGCACCCACCATCCTTGTGCAGAGCTTTGGTGGACTGTTTGATCAAGCCGAGCTTGATGTGCTGCGGTGGGAAGAGTATCCCGTCTCTGTCCACCGGAGGGTTGTTTATGACGTTCCTTACTCTGCATGGCACCAATTACTCCCGTACAGGCCTGTCCTTCTTCGTGTAATGCTGAGCTTTGTCCCTACTGTCCCCCATGCACAGAAAGCACGGGTACTTGGTGACCCCAAACTGTTGTCCCAACAAAAAGTTCACCATCTTCAGGTCAACACAAATCAACCACTCATGCTGATCATAACGAACTTTCTCCAGCACGTACTTCACCGCTTCATACTTCTCCTTCAGTGTAGTCAAGTGAGCGAGGGGTACAGAGGCAGACTGGTTGTCGTTGTGCAGCAGAACACATTTCAGCAATCGCTTGCTGCTGTCAGAGAACAGTCTCCAATCTTCGCGTTGGTACTGTGCCACTCCAAACTTGTGCAGAAGCTGCGCAATATCTGTACAGTACACCAAGTCCTTCTCTTCAGAGAAAAAATGAGGGTACTCTTGATGTCTGTTGCGGTAGAAAGTGATGCGAGCATTGTCAGAGAGGAATTTTCTTTCCTTCAATCTGGATGCCAACAGTTCGGCAGAGGGCTTTGACAAGCCGAGATCGCGAACTAGATCATTTAGCTCCTTTTGGGATGAAGGATGTGGTGCATCACCGTCATGTAAATAGAAAATACCCGTACGTGTAAAAGCAAATGTAAAAAACATCATGTGGCGATAGATTAAAAAGTTGACCTGATTGAGTAAAAACAGTGTGAATTTTGGATTCAGCACATCAAAATTGTCCTAAATCAGCTAAAAGAAACTTAGACGATAATTTGTTGTTGGCCAGTGTTATTTTCAATGAGAATGTTCATCCAAATTACATTCTTCACAAAATCACAGTAATCTGATTATTTGAAGGCAGAATATTATAATGTGAAAATAGTAATTTCTGCTGCTCCTACTGCTACTACTACTACTACTACTACTACTACTACTACTACTACTACTACTACTACTACTACTACTACTACTACTACTACTACTACTACTACTACTACTACTACTACTACTACTACTACTACTACTAGTACTAGTACTGCTACTACTGCTGCTACTACTACTACTACTAGTACTACTACTAGTACTACTTTTTTTTTCCACTACTACATAAATGATACCTCCACCCATGTTTATTTTCCCGACACATAATCATGGAGGGCTCCATAGCTTGGAGGTCATTAGCCCCAACTCTGTTCGCTAATGACTGTGGCATCAAACCATATCACTAATACTACCTGACACTAAATCACCTATCATCTATTACGTCTAGATCCCCCTTTCCTTCCCTACTCAAGTCACTCCCGACCCACCCTAATGTCACTCTCCACCACTGTGGCTTCATAGTCCATATTGGAGATGTTGGTGGCTTTTGGGCCAGAGTGTCTGGCGCCCCTGAGACATAGGATGGCCGACCTGAGCAGGGAGAACGAGAGGCGACACCTCATCCAGGCGACAACGTGACTCCTTGGCTGATGCTTCTTTTCTGAGATTAGTTCCGCGAGGCGTGCGTAGAAGCATTGGGCCCTGGGACCCATCCCGCCGGATGTGGTGAAGACGAGGGGGGTGAAGCTGCCCTGATCCACATGTTTGATTCTTTCACCGTATGCCCTTGTCTTCTCCTGCTCGTTCCTGTGGTGGGCGGCTTGCGGGGGCAGCTCACGGTGACAGGCAGCCATCGGGTCGAATATGCGGATGCACAGAGATCAGGCAGTCCCTCAATCGGCCAGCCAAATCTCAGAGCAATGGCGTCGACAAATTCTTGTTTGTTGAGGCTGAAGCCCTTTGCTCTGATTGGTAATGACGTTAGCCAGTTAGAGGCGCCTGCCTCCTGTGCTGTGTGTATTTTTCTACCCATTTCTGTGGACAGGTGGTGTGTAAGACGGTCCAGCTCGTCTTTTTGGGCCTGTTGCCTTTCTTCTGAGATTTTTCTTTTAATATCTCTTATTTCTGTTTGGTCTATCTCGCCCTCTGCCTCCTGAGCGATGATCCTGTTGATGAGTGACCTGGTAAGGCTGATGGAGATTTGGTTCTCCTTATCAGCCAGCTTCTCAGCTTTGGTGATCCCCATCCCACCCAGTCTTGGGGTACTACTACCACTACTACTACTACTACTACTACTACTACTACTACTACTACTACTACTACTACTACTACTACTACTACTACTACTACTACTACTACTACTACTACTACTACTACTACTACTACTACTACTACTACTACTACTATTAGTACTACTACTACTACTACTACTACTACTACTACTACTACTACTACTACTACTACTACTACTACTACTACTACTACTACTACTACTACTACTACTACTACTACTACTACTACTACTACTACTATTAGTACTACTACTACTACTATTACTACTACTACTACTACTACTACTACTACTATACCCAATTTCCACCCCTTTCACCAATTAACATCAAGTTACTTTACAATTACTACTACTATAACTATTCCTCCTCCTCCTCCTCCTCCTTCCATCATTACTACTACTACTACTACTACTACTACTACTACTACTACTACTACTAATAATAATAATAATAATAATAATAATAATAACAATAATAATAATAATAATAATAATAATAATAATAATAATAATAATAGTAATGATGATGATGATGATAATAATACTTTTTTTGTGGCATGAGGCTGATGCCCACTCCACCCCCTCATACCCTTGACTGGGCCACTGACTCTCACATGTGTAGTGACACACACAACACCCTTCTCCAGGTGTTGCTGGGCCACACAGAGGACACATTCGAGGAGATGATGAACTACCTGTACCTCGTGTCCGCCACCATCAGCGAGGAGGCGCCGGAGGGGAGGTTGGGCACGCGGACAGAGAGCTTCACGGCACTCTGCTACCCCGGACACCTGCCGGGCTTCTGCCTCGGCTACAACCGCCACGGCCTGGTCTCCGCCATCAATGTTATCGTCCCTCTGAAGGTCTTCCCCGCCAGGACCCGTGAGTGTGGCTGCCTGGGCACATGTTTCTCCATTGTTACTGGTTTGAGCGCAGCTCCCAGCCTGGCAGAGCCGCACAGTCTTGGCCGCCAAGCTGAGGGATTCTTTTTCTTCTCCAAGTTGTGGTTACCCACAACTCCGCTTTTACGGTACCCATGAAGTTATAAAGTTTGGAGAAAAGTAAGGATAAAATGAGTTAACCGTCAACTTCATTGTCTGGTCACATTCACCGTGGCTCAGCCTCCTCTGTGTGGCCTTCCAGGGACCCAAGCACTTTCAAGGGGAAGCCTCAACACATCCCCCAAACTAAGCTGACATTATTTTTCTGACGTTTTTATCCCGTGATGAGATAAGTAACACTGCATAAATCACTGCTCCTGGCAGTAACCTTCCCCCCTTGGCCAGCGCCTCATTTCCTTTGCCGGGCGCTGCTGAGCGCCACGTCCGTGGAGGCGGCGCACGACATCCTGAGGGACCGCGGGACTGGAGGAGCCGACGGCTTTGGCGTCAACATGATCTTCATGAGGCCGGATGGTGGTCACGTCTTCCAGAACGTAGAGGTGGGGACGGCCGGGGCTGGGGATGAGAACCCGCTGTCCATTGTGACGCTGAGTGTCGGCGAACACTACTTCCACGCCAACAGGTGAGCCGCGCCTCTTTCCCACACTTAAGTTAACCCTTTAATCATAGTTTCTTTCTGTGGGAAGCCCAGAGGCTGGAGTTACTCTCTTGAATCATGGATTGGAACTGTGTGATGTCCTCGTCTTATACGTGGGACGACCGTGTACTCTAAGTGGACTGTGGGCCGTAGTGTCTGGTGATGGAGCAGGGAAGAACTGCCTCTCCTGGCCAGCACACGCCTGCTGCTGCAAGGAGAGGACAAGCTGCATGCATGCCTTCCTTTCCTCTACAATTCAACACTTTTGTCTTCAATAGATTCATTTATGTGTCCTAGCTGTGATTAGAGTGTCCTCAAACTTTGTCTTCTCCCTAGTCCATGGTGCGCACTTCTTGCCTACATTTTATACTCAACATCTCTCTCTCTCCATTCCATTGGTGCACGTCCCAGCTTTTATCTGCGTCTTTTGTGAGGCGGCCATGTCTTCATTGGCACCCAAACGACACCAACAAGAATAAAGTCAAGGGATAGGGTCTTGGTTGTTCTGGGTTCTGTGAGAGGCACCAAGTGTCTGAGCCAGGGCTACCAGGCAATAAGCACACACCTTTCTCTTCTAGGAGGGGAGAAGGCTGAGCTCGTGATATTACTGTGTTTATCAAGTGCCTATCCCCGTTTTTCTTTTTTTGATTTTATGAGGCATTGTTTACTCTATCTGTGTGTTCCTCTGCTGTCTCAAAGGTTTAATTTCTGATCATCGTTTGTTGTCCTACCTAAGTCCAACTACGAATCTGCTGGCCTGGGTTTGAACCCTGCCCTGGGCAGTCCGCATGCAGCCCACCCAGCTGTTCATCCTTCCTCTTGGGCTAGCCGATAAATGGTTACCTGGGGAAACCTGAGGAAGGTAAACTGTGATAACCCAGAGGTTGCACTGGCCCTGCGTCCTGGGGTGATAGGTTCACACCCACCACAGCTTCAAGGGTCAGTGGTACGGAGATGATCACCGAGGCCACGTGCAGCTATAGTGTATGCTCCAAACTTTTACTCTACGTACCTTACCAAATGATTATTGAACATTAGAGATTATGAACTATATTCTTGATTAACTGTTTCCTGCTTGGCGTGGCGCAGGTACCTTCACCTGACAGGCATCCCGGAGAAGAGTGGTCCTCCCGAGGCCAGCAGCGAGCACCGAGAGGTCCGCGCAAGCCAGTTCCCGGCCCCCAAGAACCTGGCGGATCTGCTGGAGGTGCTCTCAGACACCAAAGACCCTGTGTTCCCCATCTTCAAGGAGAAACCCCAAGTGACCCCCAGCTCGACCCTGGCCCTTGGTTAGTACACTGAGAGAGAGAGAGAGAGAGAGAGAGAGAGAGAGAGAGAGAGAGAGAGAGAGAGAGAGAGAGAGAGAGAGAGAGAGAGAGAGAGAGAGAGAGAGAGAGAGAGAGAGAGAGAGAGAGAGAGAGAGAGAGAGAGAGAGAGAGAGTTAGGTCAGGTTAGGTTGGCTTTAGACCTCCAAGCAACGAAGTTGGGAGGAGCGTTAGTATTTTGGTCCGGTCATTTTTTTATTTGTTTGTTTGTTTGTGAGCAGTCTCCTGTACACACTTTTTGGTGGATAT
>NC_066528.1:6396302-6401302 GCF_024679095.1 Eriocheir sinensis
CCAGCGACTTTCCGTCCGGCTCACAGTGACCCAGGAAGACCCAGGCATTCCCAGGACCACTTAGGCAGATCTGTTCCTTCGTCTCGCCTTTAATTCAACGAGACGCCACACTCAAGGAGCCTCGTGTGTTTGTTCTGCACTCGTCTTACACTCAGCCACACTCGCCCACCTCTTACTACACCCAGCCACCTCCTCCTTACCTCCTTTGTTCCTCATCTCCTTTTCCTCCTCCACCTCTTACTATACCCAGCCACCTCCTCCTTACCTCCTTTTCCCACTCCTGCGTCTCTTTCCTCCTCCTTCTCCATCCACTTTCCTACCCTCCTCCTCTTCTCCACTTTCCAGTTCACATTCAGTCTCATCTCATCTCCACTCATCTACATCCTTTTCCTCCTCCAGATCCTAGTCCACTTCTATCCTCCTTTTCTCACTCCTGTTTATCCCCCTCTTCCTCCTCCTTACCCCCTGTCTGTCCTCCTCCACTTCGTAAATCCCTCCATCTTCCTCTCACCCCACTCATTTCCACTCACCTCCCTCCTTGTCGTCGTCCTCCACAAGGTTCTAGTCCACGTCCATTCTCCCTTTTTCACTCCCATTTATCTTCGTTCTCCTCCATCCTCCTCTCTCACCCATCCCTCCTGGTCCCCCCCTCCCCTTTTCTCTCATCCACTGCTCTCCCCATAACACGACCCTACCTTCCATCCCTCCCTTCCCCGTCCCTCTCCTCCTCTCCTCACCCACACACCTGTTTCGCGTCCTTTCTCTCCTGTCTCCACTCTGATGTCACCCACTTAAAGCGATTATCTTCACTCCGGGCTGCTCCCTCTGTCCTTACTCCTCCCTGAATGGTGTTTGGCGAGGCTTCCAGGAGCGGCGGTGATGTGACAATAGCGTGTTTTTTTTGCCGATCCACGTGTTTGCGCCCTCGCCACACCTCGCCCGACGCCTGGGTTATTGATAAGGACAAGGGGAGATAGCGGGCCAGATTGGGTGCTTCGGCGGGGGCTGTGTTTGTGTGGGGGACAGTTTTAGAGCCGCTGCGTGGACAAATGTTGTAGACAAATATCAAGGGGTATAATTAGCTTTATTTTTTAGCCCTTCCCTCAGTTGCCGTTACGTTTGGGGTGCCGCTAAAGGGTAAAATTGGGTGCTCCAGCGGTGGTCGTGTTTGTGCGGGGGTAAGGTGTAGAGCCGCTGCGTGGAATTAGTTTTTTTTCTCTCACTTCCCTCAGGTCTCATATTTTTGGGTAGTTGGTAAAGGCTACAATAGGGTTCTCTAGAGGTGTTTGTGTGTGGATCAGTTTTAGAGCTTGAGTCACTTAGTAAACAAATATGAAGGGGTGAGTTTATATAGTTTTTGGCCCTTCCCATTGCTCTCGGGTAGTTGGTAAAGGCTAAGATAGGGTTCTCTGACGCTGTTTGTGCGTGGAGCAGTTTTGGAGCAAGAGCCAATTCATAGAGAAATATCAAGGGGTGATTATAGTTTTTTCTCCCTACCTGCAACTCTTCTAACGTTTGGTAAAGCTGGGTGTATACGCTATAGCTGCGCGTGGTTGCAGTGCTCATCTCCGCACCGTTGGCCATTTGAACCTGTGGTGGGGCTGTTGGTAAATGCTGAAAAAGATAGATTTTTCACTGTCGTTTGCGTAAGGAAGAGTCTTAGCTGTACCTGGGTCGATATTTAGCAAGTGTCGGGTCCATGTCCTGCACTCTTTCTTCTCGCCTTCCTTGGGTTAGTGATAGAGGCAAGGAGGAGAGATTAGGGTTGAAAGTGAGTCGAGAGGCGTCTTAGAGCCATTCCCGTCGACATCCATCAAGCGGCGACTCCACTTTTTCCTTTCCCAGATCTCTCGCGACGGACGGGTTATTGATAAAGACAGGCGTGTGTAAAGTTAAAAAAAAGTACTTCAAGGTTTTTTTGTGTGTGTGAGAAGTCGTTTCAAAGGCACTTAGTCCACATACATCAGAAGGGCGAGTCTGGGTTTGTTTGCGCGCTGCCCACACCTCGCGCGACGCCTAGCCTGTTGATAAGGACAGACTGAGATAAAAGTTAAAGTGAAGTTCTCAAGCGGGGTTTGCGAGGGAAGCTTTTTCAGTCACTCAGATGGGTGGACGTTAGGGATTTGTTTGCCTCCTTCCCACACCTCTTCTGACGAGGTGGATATTGATAAAGACAAGGGAAGATAAGGATAGAATAGAGTCCCCCAGCTGTGTTTGCCCAAGAAGCCGTTCGAGTCACTTAGATCGATGTATATACAGAGGCTACTTGAGGTTTGTTTGGACCCTTCCCACCTCTCATGACAGTCAGGTTATTGATAAGGACAAGGGAAGATAAGGTTAGAATAGACTCCCACAGCTGTGTTTGCCTAAGAAGCTGTTTCAGTCACTTAGATCGATGTATATACAGAGGCTTCTTGAGGTGTCTTTGGTCCCTTCCCACCTCTCATGACGTGGCTGTTATTGATAAGGACAAGGGAAGATAAGGTTAGAATAGAGTCCTCCAGCTGTGTTTATCCAAGAAGCTGTTTTAGTCACAAGATCGATGTATATTCTGAGGATTCTTGAGGTGTGTTTGGCCCCTTCCCACCTCTCATGACGTGGCTGTTACTGATAAGTCCAAGCAAAGAAAAGGTTAGAATAGAGTCCTCCAGCTGTGTTTGCCCAAGAAGCTGTTTTAGTCACTCAGATCGATGTATATACAGAGGCCACTCGAGGTGTGTTTGTGCTCTTCCCACACCTCTCAAGACATACAGGTTGTTGATAAGGACAAGCGAAGATTAGAATAGACTCCCCCAGCTGTGTTTGCACAAGGAAGCTGTTTAAATCACTTAGGTCGATGTTTATCATGAAGTCACTCGAGATATGTTTGCCCCTTTCCCACACCTCCCGTGACAAGCGAAGATAAGGCTAAAATAAGCGAAGATAAGGTTAGAATAGACTCCCCCAGCTGTGTTTGCCCAAGGAAGCTGTTTGAGTCACTTAGATCGATGAATATCTTGAAGCCACACTTGGTTTCTTTGCTCCCTTCCCGCACCTCCCGTGACAAGCGAAGATAAGGCTAAATAACCTCCCCCAGGTACATTTACTTATGGGACTGTTTTAAACCCACTTAGTCTACGTATATCAAGCGGTGACTCCTTCTAGCTTGATCTTTGGACGGGTTTATGGACCAGGTGGCTCATGGACTTAAGGTTTAATGCGCCGTGCTCTCCCTTCCTGGCACTTCCCGGCTCTTCCTGACCCTTTATTGACCCCAGATAAGACGCGTGGCCTTATTTATCTCCCGCCCGCCGCCCACACGTCCCCATAGGTAAGGCGTAATTAGCAGGTGACATCTTAATAAGCGGGAATAGCGACTGGCCCCCGTGAGCTCCAGGTGGCGGCCTAATGGAGGCGAGGGAAGGGAAGGTGTGGTGTTGTATGCTGCCCGGGATGTGGCAGGTGTGTCTAGTGTTACCTGGTCCCCTTCTTTCTCTTCCTTCTCGCCCTCTTCCTCTTTCTCCTCTTCCTTTTCGTTTTTCTCCTCTCTTTCTTCTTCCTCTTTGTCTGCATCGTTCCCTTCTTCGTTATTCTCTTCTTCTTCTTTTTTTTTGCGTTTTCATCCTTTACTTCCTCCTCCTCCTCCTTCCTCGCCCTCATCTACGTTAGCCTCGTCAAGTACTCTACCTCTGTACTTCCTTTTCCTCCTCCTCTTCTTCCTCCTCATTCTCAAGGTCTTCTACCATCTCTCTTCTCCCTCCTCTTTCTTATCATCCTCAGTTTTATTCTACTTGTCTTGTTCCTTCTTCTCCTCTTTCTATGTTCCCTCTTATGTACACAAGTATAGTACTTTCTTCTCTTTCTCGTTGCTCTCCTCCTCCTCCTCCTCCTCCTCCTCTTTCCTACAAATCATTCTCTTCTTCTTCCTCTTCCTATATTCCTTCTGATGTACAAAACTATGGCACCTTCTCCTCTTAGTCTTCCCGTCCTCATCCTCTCCTCCTCCTCCTCCTCCTCCTCCTCCTCCTCTCCTGACGTACACTACTACCTGGGCAAGATGGCGATCAGTGCCGGGTCGTCTGTTGCAGCGAGAACGAAAACTATTCTTTTGTCTGGCGAGGCGAGATAACAGGCGGCGGCGAGTCCGTCAGGAGGAGGAGGAGGAGGAGGAGGACGAAGTGGAAGTGGAATGAAGAGGAAGAGTAAGACGAGAGGAAGAGGAAGTGTAAGAGTAAAAAGAAAGAGTAAACATGGAAATGCAGGCTACAGAATGTCTATTGGCTCATTACGAGGTTGCCCGCTCTGGTGTATTAATCTGCTCGACAGCCAACTGGCGCCCGCAGAGCAGATGAAAGCGCTTCGGAATTCACTTTACACCTGACGCAACAAATGACGGTCGATTCCATTTTTAAAAAGTTGATGGTATTTGCATTTACTTTAATGACGAGATTTTCTATTCTCTTTTTTCTGTTACTCTCTCGGTCCCACACGTCCTCTGCGTGTATCGAAGCACACTAGAAATTAATCACAACAAGGAGAGGGTATTCCCCGGCTGCCTGGGATTGAATCCGCGACCAGCGTGACGGGAGAGCCACTCCTTACCGAGTCGGCCAAAGAGGTACCCCACTGGCTAAGTGGGTTATGGGAGGCTCCTTCATCAGGCCGTCGCCGCACTACATTACTACTTCTTAGGGATGATTGTTGCAGTGGCGGATGACTCGGTTTAAGAGAGAGAGAGAGAGAGAGAGAGAGAGAGAGAGAGAGAGAGAGAGAGAGAGAGAGAGAGAGAGAGAGAGAGAGAGAGAGAGAGAGAGAGAGAGAGAGAGAGAGAGAGAGAGAGAGAGAGAGAGAGAGAGAGAGAGAGAGAGAGAGAGAGAGAGAGAGAGAGAGAGAGAGAGAGAGAGAGAGAGAGGATTTTACTTTACTGGTTTTATTTATGCTACGTCTTATGAAATATGTCGTAAAATCTAACACAATTATATCTACGTTCAGTGTAACCTTTCCGTTGGAATTTATAAACA
>NC_066528.1:6406302-6518802 GCF_024679095.1 Eriocheir sinensis
CTGGACCACGATGATTGGAGATCGGGAGGGTAACAGATTGCTCGAAATGTTAGAAGACACTTTTCTTACTCAGATTGTTACCCAACCGACGAGGGAAAATAACATATTAGACCTAGTACTCGTGAGTGATTCAGATCTCACACGTGAATGTCAAGTCGGCGAAAAGCTGGATGGTTGCGACCATCACCTAATCCGCCTAAATATCAGAACAGACCATGAACTCACCGAAAACACGTCCAAGATTCCAGACTACAAAAGAGCCAATTTTAATTTCGCTCGTGAGCTGCTAACCCAGACAACTTGGGAACCCATGACCTACACTCCTGTGGAGCGTGGAATGGCTTCAAGAACAAACTCCTGGAGGTAGAGAGAACAACTGTTCCCATGAAGACAAGGAGAACAAATAATGCCACAAGCCCACCATGGATGACTACCCAGGTTCGACGTGCGATTAATTTAAAGAAGAGAAAATACAACTCCCTCAAAGAAAACGGCACTGACGAGGCACGCGAACAATACCATCAAAGCCTCAGAGCTTGCAGAACACTCATTCGCCAGCGTAAACGCGACTATGAAAAGCAAATTGCACGCGAAGCCAAGTCCAACCCGAAAAAGTTCTTCACGTATATAAGAACCAAAAAGAAGACAAAAACCAATATCGGTCCCCTAAAAGATGAAAGTGACGTACTAACACAGGACAGTAGACAAATGGTCGAAATCCTAAACAGAAACTTCGCGTCTGTGTTCACGGTCGAGAATACCCAGTCCGTACCCGAGAGCCCTACCCCACCGATGGGAATCACTCCCCTACAAAATTGGCACAATCGAAGAACGGGATGTGAAAAAGTACCTAGACAAACTCGAGACAAACAAGTCCACCGGACCCGACGACTTGTCACCCAGGCTGCTCAAGGAACTCAAGCAGCAAATCCTCAAGCCACTCACCACCATCTACAATCTGTCACTACAACAAAACAAAGTCCCAAAAGACTGGAAACAAGCGAATGTAACTCCGATCTACAAAAAGGGAGACAAAAGTGTGGCCCTAAACTACAGACCAATCAGCCTGACCTCTGTGGCGGGAAAAATCCTCGAGAAGATCATCAGAGACAAACTCGTTAGGTTCCTTGAAGACAACAACATCATTTCCGATGCTCAGCACGGTTTCAGGAACAAGCGCTCATGCTTAACCAATTTATTGGACTTCTTCCAAGGTATCTATGAAAACTGGGATAATCATATCCCCAGCGATGTTATATATCTAGACTTTCAGAAAGCCTTTGACAAAGTGCTACACGAAAGACTCCTCAAGAAACTCAAGTCGGCGGGATTAGGCTGCAATCTGACAGCGTGGATCAAGGACTGGCTCACTGGAAGAAAACAACGAGTTGTACTCAACGGACAGGCCTCCGAGTGGCTCCCGGTCACAAGTGGAGTGCCACAGGGGTCAGTGCTGGGACCCATACTTTTCATCATATATATCAACGACCTAGAACTAGGATTGAAATCCAATCTTTCAAAATTTGCCGACGACACAAAGGTGGGTGGGAAGGCCCTCACAACGGCAGACTGCGAAATTATCCAGAGAGACCTGGACCAGATCACTCGGTGGTCAGAAAAATGGCAGATGTCCTTCAACACTGCCAAATGTAAAGTAATGCATATCGGATCCAGAAACAGCAACCACACATACCACATGGGTGGCAAACCACTACATGTTGTGCAAGAGGAAAGAGACCTCGGGGTCACCATCAGCAGTGACTTGAAACAAATAAAACACTGCAAGTCCGCCTGTAAGAAAGCCAATACAATGCTTGGGTTCATATCGAGGAACTTCGAATACAAGACGCCGGGAGTTATGTTATCCTTGTAAAATTCGCTGGTAAGGCCCCACCTGGAATACGCCGTGCAATTCTGGTCTCCTAATTACAGGAAAGACATTGAATTACTTGAGAGAGTACAGCGCCGCGCCACGATGATGATACCATCACTGAGGACGAAGCCCTATGAAGAGCGACTCGAGCGACTCAACCTCTTCACGTTGCAAAAGAGACGCCTGCGGGGAGACATGATACAAGTCTTTAAGTACCTGAACAAGCTCAGCAACGTTGATCACTCCAAACTCTTCACGCTACAAACCAACCTGAGAACAAGAAACAACGGAAAAACAATTCAAGCAAGGCGATGCAATACCGACATCGGCAGGAGTTATTTCTCGAATAGAGTTGTCCGCCACTGGAACAGCCTTCCTGCTGAAGTGGTTAGCGCAGAGACCATCAACTCCTTCAAGAAACGCATTGATCGCCACTTTGCTGCATCGGGAGTGAAATGAACGCTCCCAAGAGTAGATACACAAGTGCTTTAATCCTTCCCTGCAAGCCACTCCTATGGCAAACGGATTGATTGAATCACTGAACGCAGGCAGCCTAGTAATGAGCCAACAGGCTTTCTGCTGCCTGCTAGTCCATGTTTCCATGTTTCCTCCTCCTCCTCCGTCACCTTTGCCAATAGCTTGTTTTTCCACTTAATTCCTCCTTTGATAATGTTGGCTTTCCACTCTTACCCCCCCTCTCTCTCTCTCTCTCTCACAAACACTCAGACAAAAAAAAAAATAAGATAAAATAAAATATATATTCGCCGGTATGTTGTGTTCTATTATGCGCCACTTGTGTGTGTCTGTGTGTGTGTGTGTGTGCGTGCGTGTTTGACGGCCGCCACTCACCTGTCACATCACCTGGCGGGAGGCTGTGGGAGGAGGAGGAGGAGGAGGAGGAGGAGAGTTAATCAACATAGAAGATAAACAATTTATATATGAAGTTATTTTTCTGTACACACACACACACACACACACACACACACACACACACACACACACACACATTATTTATACATAAACATAAGCAGGTGTGCATGCCAGATTATTCACGCGCACACACACACACACACACACACACACACACACACACACACACACACACACACACACACACACACACACACACGCATAGCAATGAACGCACGCACGCACGCACACGCTCACACGATTATTGTTACTTGATGATGATGATGATGGAAGTGATTTTTATGATTCTACTACTACTACTACTACTACTACTACTGCTTCTACTACTATTACCACTACCACTACCACTATTACTATATTACTCTTCTCCCACTCCTACTTCTACTACTACTACTACTACTACTACTACTACTACTACTACTACTACCACTTATATAATCTAGCTGCATGTCTATAAAAGTAAACACAATTGCTCACATGTTATATTCCCTCCTAGAAAATACAATAGCAGTAATAGTAATGGTTCTTATAATAAAGCTCTACTATATGGCTATTAACATGCTTCCTCTCTCTCTTCCCCCCCCACAGGTAACGTACAGGTGTCCCCGTGCATGCCAGTGGGCTCAGGTAATGTGCCATGTTACTTTTTTCAGCTTTTTCTGTGTTCTCTTAAGGTGTGTGTGTCCGAGCGGCTAGTTCTGCTCTTTATGCATGGGGGGGGGGGGGGGTCTCATATTGACTTGTACGTTGTTAGGTTATATATCGTGGTTGATCCAAGGTAGGTTTTCTGAATGTTACGTCCGCTTACATCACGCTCGTATTTCATAGGTCGGTTCTATATATCAAAGTAGGGAAGATATAAGGGAGAGGGAAAAGAGGGAGTGTAAGCAGCAGAGGGAGGGTGGAAGGGAAGAGGTGAGAACGGAATGAAATAATAGAATGGAGAAAGGGAACGGAAAAAACGAAAAGAATGGAAGAGAGGGAAAAATAAGGTAGAGTGAATGGGAGACGGAGGTTTTTATTTTACGTCCGTTTAGAGCTTGACATCATATTATATCAGTCGGTCGTTTTATGAATCATGTAACGTTATCGCCTTAATTTCACGTCCGCTCAGATTGTACAGCTGTGTTCGTTATCGTACAGAGTCATATTGTCAAAGTGGGTCGGGACTGCACGGAAATAGCTTTTTTTTATAATGAAAATTTGAATATTTATTAAAAACGCGTGGTGAAGGAGGAGGAGGAGAAGGAGGAGGAGGAGGAGGAGGAGGAGGAGCAAAACATCAAAACATGCATTACTCAAATAGGACACTACGTTTAAGTCGTAGAATCGAAAAAAAAAAATGTATGAAGTTGGTTGGTGAGCACAGCCACTGGCGAGGCCACGGCTAATGGCCTGTTTTGTGAGAGACAGAAGGTGCCTTTCACAACACAGTTCCTTGAGAATGGAGGTCGTTAAAAATAGTAAATCGGGTATTCACTATATAGCTTTTCAAGGTGCTAAGTAAGGGGGGAGTAAGGCATTGAAGGATGGGTAACTTAAGTGTTCCAAGACGCGCCCTTGCAGCCAGTTCTCCACATCTCGTATGCATGGAAGTGATCTTTTACACTTCCCTTCGTTGTGCTTTGTTATCCGTTTATAAGTCCAAGTAAGGTTTTCTTTTTAATTTCACGTCCGTTTAGGCCATATTTCACACGCCGGCTCTGGCTCGGCAGCAATGTGCCGCCAACTCGGGATTACGAAAGGAACGCTGCGGGCTTTCTCCAAAACGGAGGATCATGTTGATTATCATACAGATTTAACTTATCAAGGAACTACCCGCGAGACTCGAGACTTCCTCGAACTTACAATTTCCCTTAGTGAATGTTTTTTTTTACCATAACCTGAAAAAGGCGTGTTAGAACAGAAGGAGGGGAGGAGAAAATCAAAACACTACGTTACTGCGACTCTACGTTGAAGTCGTACAAATGATAACAATATAATTGAAGCGCTGCCTGCGACAAGGGGCCAAGTGCCAAAAGTAAACAAACGAGAAAACTGCACGTAAAGGTAATGACACGGCGTGCGTCGGTCGGTCACCATCGCTTTACTTTACCTGTCTCGTGTGTCCTAAACAGAGTATATGCAACTATGTGTTATACTCCGTTAGAGACTACATTTTCTTGGCTTTTACTTGATATACATTGATTTCGTAATGTTGAATAACAAAAGAGTTATAAAATGATGAATAATGCAGTGTGTTAAGCAGGAACAATTTTCGGATTTTGAAAGTATTACGTGGCCCAGTAATTACTACCTTGGAAAAAACAACCAATTGATAGACAGCATCTCTTAATAGTTCATTTAGGACAGGTCTTAAACTCCTAAGTAAAAGATTAACTGTACGTATGTTCATTGAATGACAATAATTTTAGTCCTCCCCGCAGGCGCCACCCTATCCCCGGTAGGGAGGGACGACGCGTAACGCTGCCAGGCGTACGATAGCCTCCTCCTTGTGTTACCTTCCACTACACTTCTTCCCCTCTCTCTCTCTCTCTCTCTCTCTCTCTCTCTCAGAATGCATAGGCACTTACCATTATCACATTATTCATTTTTTTTTTTTTTTATGTTTTCATTTCACTATATTGTAACCTAATCATTTTCTCTCTCTCTCTCTCTCTCTCTCTCTCTCTCTCTCTCTCTCTCTCTCTCTCTCTCTCTCTCTCTCTCTCTCTCTCTCTCTCTCTCTCTCTCTCTCTCTCTCCTAGTCCTTTAGAATGCTTAGGTAATTACCATTACCACATTTTTATGAATTTTACTAATATAAAAAAAAAATCAATATACCCAATAACTCCTACTATTGTCATAAATCTTACTGGTCAAACACCACATTTCAAACTCTTTGGCAGTGCTTTCGTTGTGTCCTCACAAGTGAAGTATTTTTCAAACAACCATAAAAATACACGTCGTAAAAGTTTCTCTTGATGGTCATCCTTATAGTACACTATTTACTGTGAAACTGGCAGATAGACTGTGATGTTGATTGACGGACTGTGAGGTTGACAGCCGTGCACTGTGTGGTTGACAGACGGACTGTGAGGCTAATTGGCACTGTAATGTTGACAGACACTGGGAGATTGACACCGAGATTGATTGGCACTGTAAGATTGACATTGTGAGAATGGTTGGCACTGTGAGGTTAATACTGAGAAGTCGAGACACTGTGAGGTTGATTGGGACTGTAAAGTTGAAAAACTGTGAGGTTCATTGGCACTGTGAGATTCATCACAGTGTGTGAGGTTGATAGACAAAGTGAGGTTGAGAGACACTGTCAGGTTGACAAAGAGTAAGGTTGACACACTGTGTGGTTGAATGAAACTGTGAGGTTGACAGACACTGTGAGGTTGACAGACACTGAGAATGAGAGACCCTGTGAGGTTGACACAGTGAGGTTAAGGTTGTGATTTATATATCTATTAGTTTTTACTCTTTTTAGGGGGTAATAAGGAAGCTGCGGTACAACAAAGCTCCTGTACATATGACGCAAGTGGTTTACAAATATGAGTTACCAAATGGAGCCCCGAAAATGTCTTGATTGTTCTCCCTTTTAAAAAGATTCTAAGTGGCACAAGGGAGGAGGAATTACTGTAAAAGGAAGGACAGCTGTTTTTAGAGGTACTACTAAGCTGATGGATGGACAATTTAAAGTAGCTGTCTTGGCGTCCTTGTTTGCACGAAAAGAAGAATGATGTTTTTGTTTTCATCATATCATTCATCGTGTATTCATTTTATTTTTTTGTGCGTTGCGTCACTGGAGTTGCAATGATGCCAGTTTGAAAATGACAACGGGGAGACGAACGTGTTAGTTCAGCTATCATAAGTAAGTGTCTTTGTTTGATAAGAGAATATTTTTAGTTAAGTTTTCATTATTTTCGATTTTTTTTTATACATCAACCTTTAACTGTATATAAATCGCATATGTAGGTTGCTATTAAATATATTCAGCGCCATATGACCACTGTAGTTCCTGCGCCATGACTTGATACCCCAATTAATCAATCATTTTTTATATTATATTACTCCTGCAAGATTGTTTTCCTTTTTATAGTGTATGCTTCGTCACGGCAGCTGTTGGGACGCCTCCACGAAAACCCCAAGACAAGCATAAACATCAGACAAGTAGCCGTCAGAAGCGTCCTGGGTGTCTAAGAGGGAGAGAGGGAGAGGGCGAGAGAGATGGAATACTTTGTTCTGTATCAGTAATCAACCGTGGCTAGAGTGGCCCTGGCAGGAAGGTTTATCTCGCGTGTGTGGGCAGCGAGATGGTGCAGCGCGGACATGTGTGTCGTGAATCATGTGTAATGTGCATGTGTGTGTGTGTGTGTGTGTGTGTGTCGTGATATAATGTGTAATGGGTGTGTTAGGGAAGAGATCGAGTACTATCTCTTTTTTTTCTCTCACCTCCTCGTCCTCCTCCTCCTCATCATCATCACCACCACCATCACCATCATCGTCATCCTGCCTCATCTCCTCCTCCGCCTCCTCCTCGTCCTCCTCCTCCTCCTCATCATCATCACCACCACCATCACCATCATCGTCATCCTGCCTCATCTCCTCCTCCGCCTCCTCCTCGTCCTCCTTCCTCCTCCTCCACCTCTTTGTCCTCGTCCTCCTTCCTTCTCTCCTCTCCTTCTCCTCCTTCTTCTTCCTCCTCTTCCATAAAGCACTGAGAAACACGGAAAGGCCCATGCACATGGCCGCCACACAGCCCCTGGAAGCCCCCCCCCCTCATCCCCCGTCCCCCAATAATTAGCGTTAGTCCCTCTCCTAAACCGTCTGGCAAATTAGCGGCGCCGCTCTTATTGGCATCGGTGGCCTGACCCTGAAACGCGTGCTGCCACCTGGCCCGTGTATCCTTAGGCGTGAACTTGCTCTCAGGCTTCTCTTGGGTCTTGCCTTTTGTGAGTTTCAGAGGCCGTGTTGTATCGTTTTTCGGGAATAACATTTTACCAAAGGGTCGGGTAAGGATGATAATCGGGCACAGCATGTTGCAGACCTTGCCCTAATTTATTCATTATTTTTCAGTTACAAGACGTGGATAACCAGAATATTATAAGACTGACAGAAAAAGTGTTTCGAGCTGCGAAGATAGCGTGACGAGAGAGAGAGAGAGAGAGAGAGAGAGAGAGAGAGAGAGAGAGAGAGAGAGAGAGAGAGAGAGAGAGAGAGAGAGAGAGAGAGAGAGAGAGAGAGAGAGAGAGAGAGAGAGAGAGAGAGAGAGAGAGAGAGAGAGAGAGAGAGAGAGAGAGAGAGAGAGAGAGAGAGAGAGAGAGAGAGAGAGAGAGAGAGAGAGAGAGAGAGAGAGAGAGAGAGAGAGAGAGAGAGAATTTTCTATCATATGTATTTAATAATATGATTGGCAATGTAATGAAGGCAACTAATAATTCGTTTCGTCGGCAGTCATTAGTGTTGAAGATAACACTCATACATACCGGTCGTCAGCCTCCTCGGACGGTCTTTCCTCCTCCTATAACCTTAGCTCTTGTAATAGGGAGGATTAAAATTACTCTGGTATTTGTTAGTAGGGCAGTTTGATGCGAATTTTCCCTCTCTTACCTACGATGTCTTTCTTAATACCACAAAACACGTATATTTGGTAATTAGGAAAATCTTGATCAGCATTCTTACTCCGTCTTTTACTCATAATGTCCTCGGTCTATTTTTATACCACAAAACACGTAAATTTAGTTATGAGAATTTGGATCGTTACATGTTATCAGGAGGTCGAGGGCGAGCAGTCATCGTAGCTCATAGTCTGGGTCACGACTTTCTATCGGCCCCTCAGATCCTTAGTACTGATTCTTTAACTTGGTAACGATCCAACGTTCGATATTGGAGAGCAGGAATGTGATAATTATGTAGCCCCGTGGTATATGTATGTTTAGGTTTTCTCCTGGCCACTGATATATAATGGAGTGCAACTAAAACACATCAATAAATAGGTATGTTATGATATGTTCCTTTGCTAGTCATATGTTCCTTTGCGAATATCCTCCTTTACCAATCACACATTCCTCCACGAAGCCCAAGTAGCAACAGTTAAAGAAATAAATGATGAAAAAAATACAGCCCACGATTCCATTCGATATATACGTACTAACAACGCGGCCACCATGACATCCTGGGTACAGCTTCTCCTCGCTTCTATTTATTGTTGTGATTCTCAAAGTGATTCCGATTCGCCCGTGTATAAATAAATGCCTCCGCGTCTGGTATTTATTTGATATTGAAAGACAAAAGTAATCGTCATTGTAAGTTTTTTTCCTCCGGTGCTTTTGAGAACAGTAATGGCCTCTTTGAAGTTATAAATGACCCGTGTGTTAATTTGATATGGACGAGGAGGAGAAGGAGGAGGAGAGGGGCGAGGGGGAAAGAGGAAGGAGGAGAGGAAGGAGATAACTAGCAGGAACGACGAGGGCGACAAGTAGGGTTGCACCGATTAATCGGCAGGTAATCGGTAATCGGCCTTATCGGCCATTTTGCCGATTAATCGGTAATCGGCCTTTTGGCCGATTAATCGGGCCGATTATCAAATTTTTTTTCTCTCTTTTATGGTGCAATTTCACAACACCGTAACACCTACCACCGCTATAAGAGATTTTTTTTCAGTTTACTCATCAATGAGTCAACATGCAAGTGTTACGTCTGAATCGCATTGTTGTCACTACTCATTCGATCGTCCCCACAAAACTTTTCTGAACGTTTATAGTCAGACAGTTTAGAAAAAAATAAGTGGAACATCACCAGCTTACGTATCAAAGGCAACATACTAAGACACACTGACTGCACAGTGCACAGGCAGACGGTGCCACGCCCGGTGGTCATTGATGTTCACCGTACTGGTACTGGACACGTTCTGTTACAGAGTTCGTATGATACCCTCATACCATTTTCAGTTTTACCTAATTGATGGACAATATTTATGTAACTTTTTCATCATTGTAGCTACACAAAGCTATTATTTAATCAAATTAATATATACGTAATCATTCTGCATATTTTATAGTATACTAATAGAAAAATTAGAACAAGCGTGTTTTTAGATTAGAATTAAGCCAACACAGTGTAAAACACAGTAAATCAGAACAAGACGTGAGAGATTGATAAACTCTCTGTACACTACCATTTCTAGTAGCATCTGTATATACGTACGATCACCACAAGAACGAGAAAACTGACAAATTTTAACATTAAAATCAGGATGTTGCCAAATCATAAGTAACAAATTATACAAGAAGTATTTGCTCTCCATACAAAAGATGACAGCTGCCCAGTAAACAAAGTTGTAAACATGAGAGTAGAGGTATGTCTCTAACTTTGTGATATCAGTATCCACTCCAGTAATAATATTAATATTAATCTCATTTACAATTTCAAAGTAATCGGCCGATTAATCGGTATCGGCCGATTATTGGCAACCGATTAATCGGTAATCGGTAATCGGCCCAACTGCTTATCGGTGCAACCCTAGCGACAAGGACGATTTGGAAGAAAAAGAAGAAGAAGAAGAAGAAGAAGAAGAAGAAGTAGGAGAAGAAGACGTAGGAGAAGAAGAAGAAGAAGAAGAGTAGGAGAAGAAGAAGAAGAAAAAGAAGAAGAAGAAGAAAAAGAAATAGAAGACGAAAATAAGTAGGAGAAACTAGAGGAGAAGTAACAGGAGAACAGAAAGAAAGCAACGAGGATTAGGAGAAACAGCAGGACCAGAAATAGGGAGAGGAGACTAGGAGGAAGAGTAGAAGAGCATAAAAGGAAGAGTAGAAGGGGAACAGGATAAAAAATAGGGAGAAGAGAAGTAGAAGGAAGGACAGGAGAACAGAGAGGAGGAAGAAGAGGAGCAGAAAGAGCAGAGGAGCAGAAATAGGTAGAAGATAAAAAAGAGGACGAGGAGGAGGACAAAAAGAAGGCTGATGAGGATGAAAACGGGAACGCATGCGAGGACGAAGACGAGGACGAGGGTGAAATAGTCTAACGAGGAAAAGATGTAGCCAAAGATTGAAAACGATGACTAGAGTAAGAGAACGTTGACGAGGAAGAGGACGAGGACGAACAGAAAGACAAGTAGCAGGATAAGAAAGGAAGTCTGACGAGGGTGAAAACGAAGACCAGTAAAAAGACACCGACGAGGACAAAGACGATTAATAAGGGAGGCAAGAGGATAGATATAAGGAGGATGTTTGGGGCGGGCGCGGCAGGGATGGGGTCTGTGGTGGGGCCGCTCATTTCAATACAATAGCCGCGGGAAGGAAGGAAGAAAGGAAGGTCGGCAGCGTACACCTGGTGATGAGAGGCGTGCATACCTGCCTCTAAATTAGTCCAGGTGTGTGTGTGTGTGTGTGTGTGTGTGTGTGTGTGTGTGTGTGTGTGTGTGTGTGTGTGTGTGTGAGACAGCCTTTATGTAGATGGGCGGAGTAAAGAAAGAGAAAAATAAAGAAAGGAAGGAAGAAAGAAAGAAGGAGATGAATGAAGGAAGAAAGAAAGGGAGGAATGACTGAGAGAAGGAAGGAAGGAAGGAAGAAAGAAAGACCATGAAGTAAGTAAACAGAAAAGAAAGTGACCAAAGAAAATGAAACATTTAAAAGAAATAAAAAAAGAATGAGTAAAGAAATGAACAAGAATTAAGAAAAAGAACAAGAGATAACATTTATGGAAGGAAGAAAGACACTCAAACAAAAAAAAATGAGAGAGAGAGAGAGAGAGAGAGAGAGAGAGAGAGAGAGAGAGAGAGAGAGAGAGAGAGAGAGAGAGAGAGAGAGAGAGATCAACGCTAATACACATCTTCCCCCAGTTTACGGGCGTCGGTATATCAAAAGCTTTTCCCGGACGCAGCCAACGCGGAATCATTTTGCGGATTTAACAAGAGAGTATTAATGTCCGACGCTATTCTTTGCGGGACTGTGAAATTTGCCAAGAAAGGGAGGGCGTGAGAGAGGAGAGAGAAGAGAAAAGAATTGGAGGGAGAAAAGGAGGGATGGAGGGAGGAAAGGAGGAACGAAGGAAGAGATGGAGAAAGGAGGAGGGAGAGATGGAGAGATGAGAAGATAAATGGAAGAACAGAAGATTGGAGGAAGAAAACGAAGGACAGACAGGTAAGCGTTGGACAGGTGTGCCGGCCTGACCAGGTCGTGTGTTGGTGTGTCTGGAAGTAAGTTAGAAGTCTCTCCTTCCCATCTCCCTATTTCTTCTATACACTGCCTCTCCTCTCTCTCCCATATCCTTCACTTATCTTTCCTCATTTCTTGAAGTCTATTTTGTTCCCCTACAGTTCTTCCCACAAAATCGCCCTATTTTCATGCGGTCTTCGGTGTCAGGCACGCATCCCCTTTTCGCTCTCTCTGTTTCTCACCTCTCACTCACTTATTTTCATTTCCAGTTGCTCCACTTGCTCTTTCATTATGCGTCTGTTCAGGTCCTCGCCTCCCTCTGCTGGTCATGGATGACCACCTTGGCCCAGGAGTCCTGGGTCATTGCACCCAGGGCCTTGCCAATGATGAGGGACAGCAAGGGCGACGTCCCACGCCCGGACGGGTCCTCCTTATCCTGACAAGTCCGTACGCGTCAGAGAGGACCAGGCTGCTGGGCATAGCCCGGTTATGCCTCCAGGACGCCGTCGCCCTTCGGGGCAGGAGCTACGCACATCAGGAGGTCCTCACAAGCCTCCTGCAGCAGCAGGACAGTTGGAGGAAGGCCTTGAATCCCAGGGCCAGAGACTCCTCCAGCTGCAGGAGCTCCACCAGGAGCTGCTGGGCAGGCACTTGGTCTGCCACCCAGTACGCCACCCTGAGGAGGATCATGCCTTCAGCGGCACACAGGACTGCTGGACGAAACGTTCCGCTGCGTGCTGCCCTGGAGAGGGACCGAAGGGCTGGCGAACACCTGGTTGGAAAATGCCTCTCCTTGCCTCCTCCTCCAGAAAACACGCCAGGAAGCTGCCGCCCTGCATAGGGTTATCCAGGCACAAGAAATGGCGAGGAAGGAACAGGAGAGCACAAGGCTGAATGGCATGGCATGAATGACGAGATCAGTGATGAGGATGCCATTGACATGAATGACGAGATAGAAGTCAATTGAAATGTCAGTGATGAAGATGCCATTGACATGAATGACGAAATGGAAAGACAATTGAAAATGTCAGTGATGAAGATGCCATTGACATGAATGCGAGATGGAAAAGACAATTGAAAATGTCAGTGATGAAGATGCCATTGACATGAATGACGAAATGGAAAAGACAATGAATGGCGAGATAGAAGAGCCAATTGAAAATGTCAGTGATGAAGATGCCATTGACATGAATGACGAAATGGAAAAGACAATTGAAATGTCAGTGATGAAGATGCCATTGACATGAATGACGAAATGGAAAGACAATTGAAAATGTCAGATGAAGATGCCATTGACATGAATGACGAAATGGAAAAGACAATTGAAAATGTCAGTGATGAGGATGCTATTGACATGAATGACGAAATGGAAAAGACAATTGAAATGTCAGTGTCAGTGATGAAGATGCCATTGACATGAATGACGAAATGGAAAAGACAATTGAAAATGTCAGTGATGAAGATGCCATTGACATGAATGACGAAATGGAAAAGACAATTGAAAATGTCAGTGATGAGGATGCTGACATGAATGACGAAATGGAAAGACAATTGAAAATGTCAGTGATGAAGATGCCATTGACATGAATGGCGAGATAGAAGAGCCAATTGAAAATGTCAGTGATGAAGATGCCATTGACATGAATGACGAGATAGAAGAGCCTATTGAAAATGTCAGTGATGAAGATGCCATTGGCATGAATGACGAGATAGAAGAGCCAATTGAAAATGTCAGTGATGAAGATGCCATTGGCATGAATGACGAGATAGAAGAGCCAATTGAAAATGTCAGTGATGAAGATGCCATTGACATGAATGGCGAGATAGAAGAGCCAATTGAAAATGTCAGTGATGAAGATGCCATTGACATGAATGGCGAGATAGAAGAGCCAATTGAAAATGTCAACGATGAAGATGCCACTGGCATGAATGACGAAATGGAAAAGACAATTGAAAATGTCAGTGATGAAGATGCCATTGACATGAATGACGAGATAGAAGAGACAATTGAAAATGTCAGTGATGAAGATGCCATTGGCATGAATGGCGAGATAGAAGAGCCAATTGAAAATGTCAGTGATGAAGATGCCATTGGCATGAATGGCGAGATAGAAGAGCCAATTGAAAATGTCAACGATGAAGATGCCATTGACATGAATGACGAAATGGAAAAGACAATTGAAAATGTCAGTGATGAAGATGCCATTGGCATGAATGACGAGATAGAAGAGCCTATTGAAAATGTCAACGATGAAGATGCCATTGACATGAATGACGAGATAGAAGAGACAATTGAAAATGTCAGTGATGAGGATGCCATTGGCATGAATGACGAGATAGAAGAGACACCGAAAATGTCAGTGATGAAGATGCCATTGGCATGAATGACGAGATAGAAGAGCCTATTGAAAATGTCAACGATGAAGATGCCATTGGCATGAATGACGAGATAGAAGAGCCTATTGGAAATGTCAACGATGAAGATGCCATTGGCATGAATGACGAGATAGAAGAGCCTATTGAAAATGTCAACGATGAAGATGCCATTGGCATGAATGACGAGATAGAAGAGCCTATTGGAAATGTCAGTGATGAAGATGCCATTGGCATGAATGACGAGATAGAAGAGCCTATTGAAAATGTCAGTGATGAAGATGCCATTGGCATGAATGACGAGATGGAAAACACAGCCGAAGATGTTACAGACGAATGAACCAGTGCCTGTTCGGGCAAGATTTCACAAAGCCTGTGACAGGCCTTAGACCCGGGCCTTGAGTTCGCTGTCTGGACTTGCATTTCTTTACATTTCTTATTACTTAAAACCTTTCTATCTATGAGTAAATCGTCCTGAAGGTAATATTTGAACCACAGAGTTTTACATTCAGAGTTACATGCCAGAGCGCGCGCGTCCCCATCCTGCTGCCTCGTGCCGGGGTGCCAGCCGCCCCGCATCGGCCGTGGATGTGCCCAGCTCGTCCCAACCGACGACTTCACTCACCTGCTCTCGCGCCCGGTTTCTGACCACGCCATTCATTATCTAAAAAAGCTGAGACCGCCATCGTCTTTCTGGGAAAATTCTTGCATCACACTTGCATGAATTTGAAACAATACTATGAAACCAAATGTACGAAAGTGAGAGATAAATAGAATGGCGCATAAACATTTTCCTGCACCTCTTTCCTTCAGCTCCTCATATACTGGCTGTTTTTCCTCCATGCAAGGAATATTAGCGGCAGATAAATAGATACAAATAATTAAGTAGAAGGTTGAATAGTAACATACAGATAGATAGATACATAGATAGATAGATTGCCAGGAGATAAATAGTTCGATAGAAAGATATTGGAAAGAAAGGAATAGAGAAACAAAAACGATAGAAGTGTTTAGGTAGATATATAGAAGACGAATAGAGAACTAAACAGATCAAGGGACACAATGACAAGCAGACAGATAGACAGTTAGATAGAAAATATAGAAAAAAAAAGAAATAGAAATCAGTACTTGACCTGACATTTCATATGCACCCATTGCCTTCTTGCCATCTATAGTCTTCCCAATATAAAGGTGGGGTGAGAAAGATAAAGGAAGAGAAAGACCAGAGAGATAAAGGAAGGAAAGGAGAGAGCGAAAAAGAGGAAAGGAGGAGGAGGTTGGCGTGGAGGAAAGAGGGGAGAGAAGGTAAAACAGAGGGGTGGAGGAGAGGAAAGAAGGGACGAGAGAGACATAAGAGAAAGAGGAGGAAGTAGGACAGAGAACAAAAGGTGGATAGACGTAATAGACATAATAGACGGGTGGAGAGACGGAGGCATGAGAAAGGAATGAAAGGGAGAACAGAGAGCCAGAGAAGAAAGTGGAGAAATAAGAGAAAGGAAAAATAAATGAACGACGAGGACAGATGTTGAAGATAAGAATGTAGATAGAATAATAAGAACAGAATGAGGAGGAGGAGGAGGAGGAGGAGGAGAAGGGAAAGGCGAAGATGTGTCAGCCAGGGCGTGTAGGAGCTAATAAAATGTGGCGGTTTATGAGGTTGTGGGTGACAGTTTAAAGGTCATTACGATATTTTGGCCCTTGGTACATCTGGCTACACTCTTTCATGACACACAAAAAAGTAAAATAAATGGAATACAGTAAAATAAAATAGTAGAAAATAAAATAAATAAATGATTAAGTAAGATTGAAGGAAACATACATCTGGCTACGTTCTTTTCATGACGCACACACAAAAAAAGTAAAATAAATGGAATAAAATAAAGTAAAATAATAGAAAATAAAATAAATAAATGAATAAGTAAGATTAAAGGAAACAAACTCTCTCATTGCACCTCCTCTCTCCGCTTATTCTCCTTCCTCCATCCGTCTCCTCCGTCCCTCCTTTCCTCCTTGGCAAGTAAAAAAAAAAAATTAGGAGGGGAACTATTTATGATTTTCTTCCGTCACCGAAGCGTATCACACCAAAACATACCCCGCTTTATATAACAAGAAAACACGTCGATTTGAATTATAAAAATGAATTAATACATTTTTTCTTCTTGTATGCTGGGCGGAGGCGAATGTTAATAAGATTCAAAACAGTGATATGGAGGTGTATTGTTTCCACATAAATAAAAGCAAAATTGATTTGTATAATAATAATAGATTCGATGCTTTCAGCATTGGCGGCGGATATGTTGAAATAAGACCTTGATTGGGACACAACACGGACTTAATGCTGCTTTCTCCCTCCCCAAAACAGCCCAGCGTCTCTTTCACAATGACTCTGAGAGGAAAATAATACTGCGAGTGGTCTTCCCTATTCATAAACTACAGCCTCCTTCCTCATGTTTTATCTTTTAATTCAACAGCGCTTCACTTGATCGGGACACAGTCTTAATCCTGCTTTCCTCACCCCAAAAGCCCACCATCTTTTCACAATTGTCGTGCCGTTCATGGGCACTCTTTTAATTAATTATGTAGGTTCATTATACCTCAAAGTAGAATTAATTATTGATCATTTAAACCACAGAGTAAAATTAGTAGTTTATTCACCCAGTCTTATAAGGCACCATTATCGCACACAGGATCATCACCTGTCCAAGTAATATAGGGTACCACGACTGTAAGAAAGTTACTTGAGGTAATTATTGTTTAGGGATTCTGATGGTGAACTATGGGTCATAGGACAGGGTCCACTTATTAGAGGTTAGCTTACATCACTAATTACACTTGTAAATACCATGAACACAGGTTAACATTAACACTAACCTAGCATGCACACATGGCAATAAGTAGCACCAACATAATTGTTTCTGCCCACACGGGAAACACAGACTCCACCATTCCACACCTAATTGTCCTAACTAAACTAGTGAGTGTTTGCGCCATCCATTGTTACCCCTGAGAACAACACACATACCACCCTTTGGCCTTCCTTTCCTTCCTCTTCACACACCCTGTCACAGGCAATCCCCACAAAGCAGCTTCAAAAAGTGTTTACTGCTGCATGTTGGCTTGGTCTGGACGACGCCCAGCTTCTCCCATCTGTCAGGCTTGCCTTTATGCACCTGAAAGGGGCGATGTCGTCGAGAATCCAGTCTCAGTTATAGTATTATAGCCAAAGTGAGTTGAAGACCGTGAACAGTTCTTTCCTCACCTGAAAGGGGCGATGTCGCTCGTGAGAATGAGCCTGCTCCCACAACCTAGTGCGAGGAAGGAGCGTTAGTCCTGGCCCCAAAATGCCTTTTTGGTGTGACGTCACGGAGTGACAAACTGACTGCAGGTTAGGCCTGCTTGAGACCTGAGATTTCCTTGGTAGGCCCCAATATCAATATAAGGTCTCTGGTATTTTATTTCCATTATAAATATTTACCATTCTCCTGCAATAATTAAAAGAAGGGCAGATTGACCACTTTTTGGCAACGATACCCTGTTTTGACCCCCTGACACCTCTGAAATTTGTTGACAAGACAGATTGTTGGGGAGATATGTGATCACAACAGGCCTCTTTGTTTCAACACCCATCTCTTCTCTCTCTCTCTCTCTCTCTCTCTCTCTCTCTCTCTCTCTCTCTCTCTCTCTCTCTCCCTTCTCTCTCAAACTTCTTTCTCTCTCTCTCCTCTCATACTTTTCATGTTTTTCCTCCTTCTCTTGTGTACGTCCCTCTTTCCTCCTCTCTCTCTCTCTCTCTCTCATGAGAAACCCATACATACATATATAACTGGTTGCAAACATCCCAGGTTAACTCTATTACATGGGGAAAAATACCATTACAATTGTAGTACTTTTCGGGCCAATACATTAATGACTGAGAGGAAACTAATATACTGCATTTCAACGAGTGGGTCTTCCTTTTCATCATAAACCACAGCTCTCCTTCCACTTAGATTATAGTTTCATCTTCACTTGATCGGGACATTTTAAGGCTTTCTCCCGACACCCCCAAAAGCCCAGCATCTCTTTTACAACGGTTCTGGAGAGCAAAACAACTCTGCATTTATATGAGTTGGTCCTGAAACAGAAAAATGTACTTATTGAGATTTATCTTTAATTCAGTTAGATAGCACTTTTACTTTGAGCGAGACACACTTATTCTGCTTTCTCCTCACCCCAAAAGTTCAGCATCTCTTCACAACGACTCTGAAAAGCAAAACATGAATGCATATACGCATTTGCTTTTTCTTCCTCATAAATCACAGCCTCCTTCAACTTAGGCTCCTAAACAATAAGAAATGCATGTATTAGGGTTTTCGCCTCAAAACCACGTCACTTTCTTCGAAACGCTTCTCAAAACACGAAAAAAAACTCAGCATTTTCTATAATCCGGCCTGCTCTCGCGCCCGGCTGGCAGGAAATGTTTAATAAGACTGCGATGCCGTGTTTGGCCGCGGCGTTACCCGGCCCGAGTGCTTGACCCTCTGGCAGCCCGGGGGTCGTTGGCCAGCCTCCTCCTCGGCCCCGGGGTCATGGGTCTCATATAAGGCCACGCGTCGCCTTATGAGTGAGCTGCCATGAACACAGACCTGGCGCGATGGACGCCCGACAAGCAGGACCAGACACACGCCCTCCTTAGCGGCGATCCGGGCCAAGCATTAGACTTCTCTCTAATTTACTACAGCAATAACCGGAACCCAGGGCGGAGGGTCCTGAGCTGCTTGCATGGCAAGGGCACACACACACACACACACCCACACACACACACACACACACACACACACACACACACACACACACACACACACACACCCACACACACCCACACACACACACATCGGCCAAACTAAGCAGCTGTGGAGTGACACGTAATCCCCTGAAATAATATGCAGATTTATTGATCTTGGTCCTGGAGGGGAAGGGAAGAGATGAGAGAGCCAGTAGACAGGACAGAAAGTGTCGCATAACAAGGGGATTGGAGAGGGGGAGCTAGTTAGGGGCCTTGGGGTCGGGGAGAGCTGCTGGAGGTGTGGGTCAGGTGGGTCAGGTGCTGGGTGTTGTACAGGTGGGTGGGGTGCATATTCTGAATCTCTGAAATGGTATGTGGGTCCCTGAGTAAAAATGTTCGGCTGTAGCTTGAAACTAACCACGGGTTGTTCTGGAAAATAGTCTCACAGGATTCGCATTCAAAATCACCCTAAATGACTCCCAACCTAACCTAACCTAACGCAAGCTTCCCTGTTCAAGAGTACCACATACCAAGAGAGATAGGAGAACGCGCTCAGGTTAGGTTAGGAGGCTCACTGGCATCTGGCTGAGGGACAAGGCCGAGGCAGGGCGAGGTACAGCCAGACGCGTTGCACAATGTTCCCAATACACTGACCTCAATATACGACGTTGAAAACGAGTAAACAAGCTCTTAAAATACCTGGAGACGAGTTATTTTTCAGCGAGGATAAATAAAAGCTGGTACTCTTAACCCCAAAAATATTACACCCACGAGCATTGTAGACTTTTCCTCGCACTTTTCAGCATCACTTTTTAAGATTACGGTGATTAAGCATTTATTTAAACGTGTCTTTATTACTCATCAGAAGCATATTGGGAGACGAGTTATGTTTTTCACCGAGAGGATAAATAAAAGCTTGTACTTTTAACCCCAAAATATATTACAGCCACGAGCATTGTAGACTTTTCCTCGCACTTTTCAGCATCACTTTAAGATTACGGTGATTAAGCATTTATTTAAACGTATCTTTTACCCATTTTCGGAAGCCATATTGTTGGGAGAAGAGTTATGTTTTTCACCGAGCGAATATATAAAAGCTTGTACTCTTAACCCCAAAATATATTACCGCCACGAACAATGAAGACTTTTCTCGCAATTTTCAGGAAGACTTTAAGATTGCAGTGATTAAGCATTTATTTAAACGTATCTTTATTACTCATTTCGAAGCATCCACGCAATATGACTTTAATGAGCACTGACAATCATCACTGTTTGGAGATATCATGTGCTCGATTATCATTACCATCCACAGTATTAAAAGGGAAAAAGACTTCAATTATTATCATTTCCTCCTGCGGGTTGTGCCCTTCCTCGCCCTCCTTTATCAGCGAATGTTTGTACCATCACCATCAGTTAGTATCATGCGTCGAGTGGCTGCTGGAAAGTATTGAGAAGGTAAACACAATCCTGAACACTCGATATTGTGTTGACATTAGACACTCCCACGATGAGTATATATAACTATCATTGTTTAGAGCTTGCGTGTTTTAACAGTTAATTTTAATCTCCTGTTATACTAGATTTACAAAGATGCGCCCACGAGGAGTATATCTGATTATCATTATTGAAATCTTGCATGTGTTAACAACTATTTTTCATCTTCTAGTCATTTGAATCTACTGTGTAAGATGATTAAGCGTACTAGACTTGCCAAGACACGCCCACGCTGAGTGTATCTATTCATCACTGTATATAGATATGTTAACCACTAATTTTCATCTAGTAACATGCATCTACGTACTATGCCAAGTGATGCAATATACCCTACTCGCAAAGACTCGCCACACTGACTATATCTAATTATCTTCGCTGAGAGGCGTGTGCGTACAGCTAATTTTCATCAAGTATTTTGCAACCAATGTGTAAGGCGATACAGTACACTTGACTTTCAGAGACACGCCCACGCTGGGTATAATTTAATTTTCGTTTTTAGGATATCATTTGTTTACAAGTAATTATCCTTTCTTAGTATTTTGCGTCTGCAGGGTGAGGTGTTGTTGTATGGCGGTTTCTCATCTATTGTTGTTTTTGTTTTTCTTCCCTTCTTGTTTTCTTCTACTAATTTTCTTGTTTTCCTTGTTTTCTTAGTCTTCTTGGTCTAGTTTTTTTCTTGTTTTTCTTCTCCGTGTTCCTGTTCTTCAGTTCTTGCTCTGTTCATCTTGTTCTTCTATTGTTCTCCTCTTATTGTTCCTTTTTGCTAAGACGCGCCCACACTTGAGTTTATCTAATCATTGCTGGAGATACCATTTGTTTGCAAACTAACCTCATCTAGTATTTAGTATCTTCTGTGTCAGGGGATGTAGTATAGTTTCATTTACAAAGACAGACGCGCCTAGACTCAAGTATTATCCTATTATCATTTTAGATATACTATCATGTGTTAAGGCAATTTCGTCTCTTAGTATTACGCATCTACGGGATAAACTGTGGCAGTAGAGTTAACTTGCCGAGAACGCACGCCCTTACTTACGTATTCCTAATCATTTCTAGAGATATTATTTGTTAACAACTAATTATCATCTAGTGTTTTGATGATATGGTGTAAAGAGATGTAGTATCGTCGACTTTTTTTTTTTCATTCTGCTTATGGCAAAGACCTGCAAGGACAGACACACCCACACTCGAGCATTCCTAATCATCGTTCCTGGAGATATCATTTGCTTAAGACCAATTATCATCTCAGTATTATGCGTCTACAGGACAAGGTGATGCAGTAGAGACGACTGTAACAAACGCCCTCACTAAGTACTCCCATTACCACTCTTATAAATACCGCTCCTCCTGCTAATTCTGACCATCCTCTGGTATCTAATACTTTCTAGGGATATCACTTGCTTGCAACTAATTTTATCATCTCTTAGAATTATGCGTCTACAGAGGAGAGTATCAAGACACCTCTCCACCCTTATTTGACCTCTCTTTAGGCCTCTCGTTCTTGTTTTATTTTCCCGGAGCTGCGTTTGCGAGCTTTTCTGTTGTATTTGAGGCTTTTGTCCTGAACTGCCTCCCTGCTGTACAAAAGTATTATAGCATAGTTGACGCGCCCTTGCACAGCCAATTCTCCTGATTATCACTGTTATAAGTACTGTGTCCTTCCTCCCAACGATCGTCCTGTAGTATCTTCCATCCGTTGAGTGCAAGACGTATTGTTGCTCCAAGCGGGCGGGGAGATGCACGAGTCGCCAGCATGCGGGCTGTGTTGACATGGGACGCGCCCTCGCTGAGCACATCTAATTATCATGGTTTAGAGGTCTGTGTTTGGGGGGAGGGGGAGGAGGGACTGTGCTTGTGGGGGAGGGAGGGGTTGAATGTGTGTGTGTGGTGGGGGGATAGGGGTGAATGTTTGTGTGTGGGGAGGGGGTGATGTGTGTGAATGTGTGTGAAAGGAGGAGCTAAATGTGTGTGTGTGTGTGTGTGTGTGTGTGTGTGTGTGTGTGTGTGTGTGTGTTTTATGTCTACGTGCATTTGTGTCCCTACCTTTCTGTCTACCTGTCTGTCTGTATGTATATATGAATGTGTATGTATGTTTATAGGTATGTATGTGTATGTGTGGACGTATGTATGTGTCGAGGGTATGGTGCCAGTGCGTCAGGTTGGTGCATCACGTCCTCTCGCCCTCTCCGGCGCTAAGTTGTTGTCCAATCACGCGGCGAATTAAAGCCCTCGAGTGATAATCGAGGCAATGCTTTGTTTGGCTGCCCTGACCTGCTGCTGCTACAGACCTCAAGGCTCCGGTCCGGCTGATGTATCGTACTATCCTCCCTCCCTACCCACCTGTCTTATCCACCCACTTCTGCAGTATTGAAAAGGATTACTACGGATGAAGAGGAGAATAGAGAGAACAATTAAAAGCGAGGAAAAATAATGAGAAAAAATATTAGACGAGACTAAAGAGGCGTTGTAGAATCATGGAGGAAAAGGAAGGAGACCATATGAAAGAAGAGAAAAGGAGATTAATTATGTTGTTTCGATTACCACGGCTGAAGAGGAGAATAGAGAACAATAAAAGAAGGAGAAAAGAATATAAGAAAAATATATTAGACGAGATGAAGAAGAACAGGTGGTGGAACTGTTAAGAGAAAGTGACGGAGATGATATGAAAGAAGAGCAAAGGGATTAGTCATAGTTATTTTCGTCCTCTAAAAATCGCTTCCACTCTCACTCTCTCCTCGACCAATGAAAGCAGAAAAATGACGGATTTATAAAAGCCTCCATCTCTATATAAATTCTTTCAGTGACGCGTCCCTTCCTCGCCCTCCCGTATCAAGTGAACGCTCACACTAATAGAGGATCAAGACTTAGGATCATTATATTTTTCAGGGTTAAAATGCATTTACCTTAGACCCCAACCATGTTCCTTCCTTCACTACTCTCCTCCCTCCTCCCCCTCCCTGACGTATGTTCTTCTCTCTCTCTCTTTCTTCTTCTTCTTTCTTCTTCTTCTTCTCTCTCTCTCTCTCGACATCCTTAGTTCATATATTTCTGAACAGAGAGAGAGAGAGAGAGAGAGAGAGAGAGAGAGAGAGAGAGAGAGAGAGAGAGAGAGAGAGAGAGAGAGAGAGAGAGAGAGAGAGAGAGAGAGAGAGAGAGAGAGAGAGAGAGAGAGAGAGAGAGAGAGAGAGAGAGAGAGAGAGAGCCAGTCAGTTAGTCAATCAGGTCAGCCATCTCAGCCAGTTGACCACTGTGTCAGTCAGCTTGAGACCACCTCACTCACTCACTGCCTCCACTCATAGCTGAAGGAAGCGGCTGAAGGAAAGGACTCTGTTCCCTGAACGTGGGATTTGAACACATGGCTAGGCTTTAAACCTATTTTGAGCTTTCATGTCGCCTGCTGACCTCCGCACCCTACTCGTCGCGGGAAGGCGAAGGAAGGAGGAAGGGCGAGAGGAGGAGGAGGAGAGAGGGAGGAAGAGAATGAAGGCCGGGTCGAGTTACGACATGCAAACACGACAAAAAGAAACCCAAGAAAAAAAGAGGGGGCAGACAGCTCCACACAAACATTAGAATAAATTGAGCACCAGCCCACCGAGAGACGAGACACCAGGCGAGACAGAGGGGATCAGAGAGGGCGAGGATGCAAGAATCAGATTGAAGGGGAAGGAGAGATGAAAATTAATAGGAGCAAGAGGAGGAGGAAGAAGTGACGAGGATAGGCAAGTATGACGTTGAAGAATGGAGGAAAGGAAGAGTATAAATTAATGAGAACAAGAAGAGAGAAGAGGACGAGAGAGTAATGACGTTGAAGAACTGGAATGAAGGGAAGAAGAAGAGATTAATAGAAGCAAGAAGAGGAGGAGATGGAGGAGGAGGAAAAGAAGGACGAGGAAGAAGATACTGGAAAGAGAGAAAGAATGCAGAACAGAACATAAGGCATGAAGTATAAAAGGAAAGGAAAAGCGATGTAAAGTAGAACAAGATGCATATAAGAGGAAAAAAACAACAAGAAAAAAGAAGAACAGCAAGAAAGAATCACAAGTAGAAGAACAAGAACCGGAGGAACAAGAACAACAACAAAAAGAAGAGAAATATAATGCAGTGAGTTATCAAGAACAAGAACAACAAAAACAAGAAGAACAAGAACAAGAATAACAACAACAAGAGCGAGAGATGAAAAGCGCAACAGGCCTGCATCGGGTCGTCGTCTTTGGCTCCAGCACGCCGCCGCCTCAGCCTCCCTCGACCCCAAACTGTTTAATTGCGGCCGCGTCCTGATGCGAAGCCGCCCATCAATTACCATCACGACTCATTAGGCTGAAAATCGGCTTCTCGTGCGTCATAAAAGAGTATCACGACGTCCTGCTCCTCCTCCTCCTCCTCCTAAAAACTAACAAACCTTTGTGTTCCTTTGTGTTCCTCCTCCTCCCTAATGTCTTCGTCCTCCACCTGTTCATTGCTGTTCAATATTCTTTTTTACTACTTTTGTTTGATTTTTTTGTTTGACTTTTTCTTGTTCCTGTTCTTCCTCCTCCCTAGTATTTCTTTGACTCCTTTTTCTGTTCCTTCTTTATTTTCTTGCTCTCTTTTCTCCTTCTTCACTCATTTCATCCTCCTTTCCATTCTCTTTTCTCCCCGTCCTTTCCTCTCCTATTCTCCTTTCTTATGGTTGTCATTCACTCTGCCTTCATCTCCTCTTCCCTTGTTCCTGTTCTTTCCTTCTTTCTTCCTTCTTCCTTCTGCTCTTTGCTTCCTACCTGTATCTCCTCTTCCCTTGTTTCCTGTTCTTTCCTTCCTTCTTCCCTTATGTGCTCATTTAGCTTCCTTATCTCCTCTTCCCCCATGTTCCATTCTTCCCTCCCTTTCCTTTCTCCGTCTTCCTCTCCTCCATTTGTTTGCTCCCTACCTTCATCTTCCTATTTCTTTGTTCCGTTCTCATCTCCTTTCCTTCCCTGCCTTTCTTTTCCCCTTTTCCCTCTCCTTCTTCCTTCTTCAGCATCCCTACTTATTTACTTCCTCTCCCCTTGTCCCGTATCACCCCCTTCTCTCTCCTCCTCTCTCACCCCTCCTCCGCCTCCTCCTCCTCCGCTCCTCTACTCGACTCCAACCTTCAGCCCAAAAACACCCGATGCCCAGATTTACGTCGAGGCATCAAGGTGTCTCATCAGGGCTCCTTTGCAGTGTTCCAAATCTGATTTTATATTTGCTCCCGCCTCCAGTCAATATCGTCCGCTATTAGCAACAAGTTCAATTGGACGATGTTTCCTCGAAGTAATTTCCTTTATGGTGACGTTTGTGGCAGCGTGTTGGTGGCTAAATTACCGGGCGTTAGTTCCATAGATTGTATTTGTTTAGTTTCGAGATTTGCAGGTCTATGGGTTTTGTGTGTATCTTTCTCTCTTGCAGGTTCTGTAGCGTCGAGGTTTGATTAGGTGACAGCTTGGTGGTGATTTATGGTTTTACCTTTGAAGATTTAGCGTCGTGGAGTTTTGTGGCGTAGTCTTTGTCTATCTCTCTTTTGCTCGTGATTTAGGTTCCGTGGCGTCGAGGTGTGATTGGGTGATGGCTCGGTGGTGATTTCTGGTTTGCCTTTGAAGATGTTGCGTTGTGGGTTGTTGGGTTTTCTCTCTTGCTCGTGATTTGGCTTCTGTAGCGTCGAGGTTTGAGTAGGAGATGGCTCGCTGTGGATTTCTGGCTTGCTTCAAAGAACCGTGTGAGTGTGCATTGATATTCTGGGTTGAAGTAGATGATAGCGATTTCTTGTCTTTATTTCTTGTCTTATAAATATGAAGCACTATAGATTTTTCTCCTGATTGGTGAGTGTTTCTATTTAAAAAGGAATGCTATTATATGTGCGGTAGTATATATGCCCGAGGTCATTGGTATTATTTTCGATTTCTTAAACTATTCCAACGCATAAAAGCAGTTTCGGTTATCTTTAAATTATCAACATTTACTTTCATTTTGGTGTCTAAAACCATGAAGTGTAATATATAAAGGAGCCTAAATAAAGAGTGTTAGCTTAGCGCAAGTGAGGAAAGAGAAATTTAACATAGATTATTGTCTATATACAGACCGCACAGTAAGTATATTGGAGTGGAAGAATTCACACATATTTTACATAACCTGCTATCTCATGATCTTTTTTAGAAATAACAACACTGTCCTACTTGGGGAGTTTTAACATTCCCAAAATCTCCTAGAACATTCTTTCCATCAACCAACTAACCACTTTTTGAATTCTATGCACAGACTTTGAATTATTTCCCCGCACATTTCTCGTCCTACTAGATTTCCAGATAATCTTAACCTAGGTCAACCCTCACTCCTCGACCACATTTGGACTAACTTCCATCCACCTTCTCTGCCTCTGGAATAATCCACCACCAATGTATCTGACCACCTCCCCCATATTCACCATGTGTGCAGTAATCGCTGGTCTTTGCACAAAGCATAAAATAGTCTATCGACACTTTAAGCAGACACCAACATAACCTGTTTACCACTAGTTTATCTGTAAACAATTGGAATATTACACTTAATTCTAGTGAACATAAATGTAAGCTTCAACAATTTTATGGAAACATTAAATTAATTATATATATAACAAGCTCTTCCTACCTAAAAGTAGTTTAATTTATAACTTTTGCCAAACGATTTAATCTGGCCATAATGGATTAACATCAGGAATATAACTCGATAAAAATACAAAAGTAAAATTATTTAAGATGTACAAATTAAGGAAACTGTCAATCACGCTTACAAATTATACCGCAACCATCTTACGATTAATTAGAGGCTAAATATAATTACTACATTAGAATTTCTTTCCAGTAACTTTAGAAACAATACCAAGAAAATACTGGCAAACTATCAATGAATTAGCAGGTCGACATAAAACCAAAAACAATGATGTAACATTTATTATCTCATAAGATTCTACCTTACTAAGCCATGAGAGAAATTGCTGGAAGCTCTTAATGAACATTTCAGTTGAAAGGTGCAGCCAGGCTCAATGATGCACTGCCTTCTGGCTTCTAGAAATGCAAGATTTCCTCCACAGGAAATTACCAAAACTCAATGGTTATCCACCTGCCAGTCACTTCCTGCTGTTGTGATGAATATTATCAAAGACTCTCAAAAGTAAAAGCTCAAATGGTGTAGTAAGAATCTCCTTTTATAACTAAACTGTAATATTGAAACTACTTGCCCATTGCTCTTTAATCGAATTAATATCCACATGGCAAATTTCCTCTAGATTTGAAAACTGCAAATATCACGCCAGTGCACAAATCTATTTAGTAGTGTGCCCAACTTGTAATTGCCACCCCCATTCCCCTCTCTCCCTGTCTCTAAAATAGTTGAATTATTAATAGAAAAATAAATTAGTTTATATCTTGATATGCAAGAAAATCTTGGGTAGATCTCCAGTAAAACGCTTGCCATGAATTGCCCTCAAGTAAGTTTTTTCTTCTCTTCTGTATTCTTCCCTATAACATTAGACAATGATCTTATCCGTCATATTGACTTCTCCAAGGAAGCACTGCAGTACCGTTAACCACATGATTCTACTCGACAAAATTATATTTCCTATGGTGATATACGAGGACCTCTGCACTCCTGGTTTTAAGACTACCCTAACAAACAGATTTCGGTGCACAATCATATGAGTGGCCATAAGTCTTCCCTCAGAAATATTTTCTACTGAGTGTCCCTGAGGGGAGTGTTTTTAGGGCCTATTTTGTTTCTGTCCTTATATATATTAATTTATCACCTAATATCTTCACCTCCTGCCAACACCATCCTCTTTGGAGATGACATTGACTTTGTATTTTGCTTGACTCTAATATTGGAAACATTATTCTAGAAAGCTAACCAAGACCTCAACAAATTATATAATTGGTGTTTTGAAAACGACAAACTCACAATTAATATTAATAAAACTTCTTTTATATGTTCTTTTCTTACAAAGTAGTATGTTTACTTGCCAGACCTTAAAATCAATAATAGCCTTATTAGTAGATCAACTAGTTTTAAGTTTTTGGGTTATGTTTAATAGAAAACCTTAACTTTAAATCCCGTTTAAATAATGTTTCGAATAAACTTTCAAGAAGCACTGCTATGCACTATATATCGCCTAAGAAGTTGTATGCCTTGCAAAGTACTAAAAACCTTGTTATTATGCACTTCCTATACCTCCCACCTTCTGTACTGCAATCCTATCTGGAGCACCTTATGTCACTTATTTAGCAAGCCTGAACTTACCATAAAGCAAAGAATAATTCGAATTATCACAAACAGTTCTTACCTTGAACCACCACCCCCTCTCTTTAAAAACACAAAAAATCATTAAACTACAAGATATCACTAAACTTTCTGTTGCTACCTGTGTGTACAAACATCAGATCCTCCCCCTACTCATCTATGTCCCACTAGACACAGAGCATATCTGCCTTCCATCCACATCGCCTTACTCTATCTTTCGGCACTCCACTATGTACCAGGGACCTTTGATCTGGAATTCCCTTCCCAGGATATAAAAATGCTCCATCTCAACATAAAACAAACTACAGCGTCATCCTAGCTTGATTCTTGTTGATTGACATTATCCAGTAAATTCAATTTCTCGCTCAGTCATATATAACGTCCATCTCCCCTCGCGCTTGTTCCGTAATGAGATTACCCAGGGTATTTTGTCCTTACCTCTACTACTATTATTATTATTATTATTATTATTATTATTATTATTATTATTATTATTATTATTATTAACAATGTATTAATATTATTATTATTATTATTATTATTATTATTATTATTATTATTTTATTATTATTATTATTATTATTATTATTATTATTATTATTATTATTGTAAATATTTTATAATTATTATTATTATTATTTTATTAATATATGTATAATAATAATGTGTGTGTGTGTATTATTATTATAATGATATTATTATTGATATTATTATTTATTATTGTTATTATTATTTATTATTATTATTATTACTATTATTTTTTCTTTTTATTATTAATTATTATTATTATTATTATTATTATTATTATTATTTATTATTATTATTATTATTATTAATATTATTATTAATTTTCTTTTTATTATTATTATTATTATTAATATTATTATTATTATTATTATTATTATTATTATTATTATTATTATTATTATTATTATTATTATTATTATTGTTCTTTTATTATTATTATTATTATTATTATTATTATTATTATTAGTGTATTATTACTATTATTATTATTATTATTATTATTATTATTATTATTATTATTATTGTTCTTTTTATTATTATTATTATTATTGTTATTATTATTATTATCATTATTATTATTATTATTATTATTATTATTATTATTATTATTATTATTATTATTATTATTATTATTATTATTATTATTATTATTATTTTAGTTTTTATTATTATTATCATCATCATCATCATCATCATCATCATCATCATCATCATCATCATCATCATCATTATTTTTTTAATGTAATTATTATTAATAATATTTTCATTATTATTATTAATGTTATTATTATTAATGTTATTATTATAATTATTATTATTATTATTATTATTATTATTATTATTATTATTATTATTATTATTATTATTATTATTACTATTATTATTATTATTATTATTATTATTATTATTATTATATATTATTATTATATATTATAATGGTATATATATATATATATATATATATATATATATATATATATATATATATATATATATATATATATATATATATATATATATATATATATATATATATATATATATATATATATATATATATATATATATAGTAACTATAAAAATTAAAATAAATTGAAAACATAAAATCTTAAGAACATTATCCCGAAAAGCATGAAAACTAAAACATCAAAAATGTATTTGCATAACTCGCGTATATAAGTGTTTTCATCTAACAGAGTGTTAATATCAGTAAAATTCAGCGTAGGGTTTTGATGTCTGTGTGATTCAGTGATGGGACAGTGAATCGTTACAGACTCTCTGTCTGGACTGACACTTCATCACATGAACAAACTCTTTAATGACGTGAAACACGATTCCACCTACCAGTCTCTGCTTTGAGATTATGTGACATCAATCTGAGTCGAGTAAATGCCTCACGGTGGAAATCAGGAATACATAAATTTGTCACACATACTGGGTGTTGAGACAGGGACGGATTAAGCTCATTCACATAAGTTGACAATTTGGTGGCATTAGTACATCTAAGTCTAATATCATTCGATATTCTGCTTAGAGGGTTATCATTGCAGTTATAATGTAGACAACCTGCACGGGCGCGGCCAGACGCCAGGCGGGAAGTGTTGCCAACTCGCAACTGGATATATATAGGAGAAGAGGGCGAGAGAGTCCTAGTCCCAGTCATAGTAAGCTAATGGTAAGTGAAGAGTCAGAGTGAAGTGTACTACTAAGGAAGAATATTAAACTACAGAAGCTGTGCAAAGTGTTTATATATCTCCCTCTCACGGAGTCTCCTGACGGCGACACGGAACCCAAGTAACACGTCCGGCATAACACATCTTTTGTCATCTGTCTCCTAATCTTCTTCCCGGTGGGTCCTGATGGTCGGCCCAGCCCGTTCTGGCGCAGGCGAGTGTTTATAGTGGCGCCATCTTGCATTGGCTCATGTTGCTCTTCCGGAGCTCATCTTTAATCCTAGAATCTAGAGTCCGGGTTGATAAGTGGTCTTCTGGACAGCATGTGGGTAGTTTTAAGCCACTCGGCGGCGGCTGAAAAATCCCAGCTTGGTGGCACCGGGCGGGGATTGAATTCGCGTCCTCCTGAAGGCGGGACCGTCTTGCTATCCGTTCAGCCACCGCCTACCCAAATACCATTTGAGGCTGTGTGCGTATATTTTGAGGCTGTGTGTGTATATTTTGAGGCTGTGTGTGTATATTTTGAGGCTGTGTGTGTATATTTTGAGGCTGTGTGTGTATATTTTGAGGCTGTGTGTGTATATTTTGAGGCTGTGTGCGTATATTTTGAGGCTGTGTGTATATTTTAGTGTGTATATTTTGAGGCTGTGTGTGTATATTTTGAGGCTGTGTGCGTATATTTTGAGGCTGTGTGTGTATATTTTGAGGCTGTGTGTGTATATATTTGAGGCTGTGTGTATATTTTGAGGCTGTGTGTATATTTTGAGGCTGTGTGTGTATATTTTGAGGCTGTGTGTGTATATTTTGAGGCTGTGTGTGTATATTTTGAGGCTGTGTGTGTATATTTTTAGTCTGTGTGTGTATATTTTGATGCTGTTTGTGTATATTTTAGGCTGTGTGTATATTTTGAGGCTGTGTGTATTTTTTGAGGCTGTTTGTGTATATTTTGTGGCTGTGTGTATATTTTGAGGCTGTGTGTGTATATTTTGAGGCTGTGTGTGTATATTTTGAGGCTGTGTGCGTATATTTTGAGGCTGTGTGTGTATATTTTGAGGCTGTGTGTGTATATTTTGAGGCTGTGTGTGTATATTTTGGGACTGTGTGTATATTTTGAGGCTGTGTGTGTATATTTTGAGGCTGTGTGTGTTTTTTAGTTACCATATACGTAAAGTGTGTGTGTGTGTGTGTTAAAGGTTTGGGAAGGACTTGATGGGGAGGGACGCTGGGGTTGAGAGAATGAATAACACACACACACACACACACACACACACACACACACACACACACACACACACACACACATTGACCTCTCTTTTTGGCCACACATTGACCTCTCTTTTTGGCCACTCCTTTGACCTCTATTCAGGAGCGGGCTTTTTTTTAAATATTTTCTTTACACCCTAGAACTGTCTCCTTAGCTGTAAACACACACACACACACACACACACACACACACACACACACACACACACACACACAGGGGAGGCGGTGGCTGAATGGATAGCGTGACGACCCCGCGTTCAGGACGACGCGAGTTCAATCCCCGCCCGGTGCCACCAGCTGGGATTTTTCAGCCGCCGCCGAGTGGCTTAAAACTATCCACATGCTGTCCAGAAAACCACCTATCAACCCGGACTCTAGATTCTAGGATTAAAGATGAGCTCCCAGAGGGCAGCATGAGCCAATGCAAGATGGCGCCACTATAAACACTCACCTGCGCCAGAACGGGCTGGGCCGACCAACAGGCCCCACCGGGAAGAAGCCTTGGGCCGACCATTAGGATCCACCGGGAAGAAGCCTACCGGCCCAATAGGCCAAGACGTAAAAACAAAACAAACAAAAAAACACTCACCGGTCCGTTGCGTAGTGTTTTAGAAGCCTGAGGGCGTGGCAATCAGGTCAAACTAGGACAGTATTAGGTCAGGCGCCGTGACCACCTGGTGGGCAGTGTTCCAGCAGTACAACACGTCGCGGGTGGTGTAGGCGACTGGGGGTGTGGTTAGGCTAGGTTAAGTTCTCTCTCTCTCATTTAGATGGGGTGGAAGGTGAATGGGAGGATTGCAAGAACAGAGAGGGAATGGATGTTGCTGCTGCTGGGACTGAGTGCTGAAGCAAATGATAGAATTATAGAAGCCATGAGGAGTTTTCTGGAAAAGATGTGGTATGCAAGAAATAGGGAAGAATAAGTTATCATAACATCATGATATCACGGGGGCCTGGCGCGGGTGTGGACGGGGCGAGTGAAAAGTGGCAGCACGGGACCGTAGACTGCAGTGGTTACATTATTTTTTTTCATTGATTTTCCCTTTAATTTTTCCACTTTTTTCCTCTTCCTTTTTTTCCCATTCCTTAGTTTTCTTCCTCCTCGCATTTGCGCTTTCCTTTTTAACCTTCCCTTTCAATTTCTTCCCTCCACTTCTTCTCTCCTTCCATGCACTTATATCTCCAATTTTCCTCGTTCCCTTCCTATTAACCTCCTCCACCTGTTATTATTCTCATTCATCTGTTTCGCATAATATTTTAAGACACTGGGATTACAAAATTACTGAAGGGAGAAAATGGTCACTTCTTACTCAAACGAATCGGGCTCCCATTGTGACTGTTTCCCAAGGCCACAGAGAAGGTTAACCGGTATGTCATGGGTGATTTTACCATTCGGGGTGCAGAAGGCGTGTACAACTATCACCAGCATCACAGAACAGTCCATGAGAACCCCAGCCACTTCAACGAGAGGCTTTTCAAACAGGCGAACCGAGGCGCCGATACCTTTAAGAATAAGACCTCCTTCCATCCAGCCAATCAGCTCGCGGAGCCAACTGCACCCTCCCTCCACCCAGCCAATCAGCTCCCGTAGCGATCTTCACTACAAAAGGTGCAACTAGCTCTAGATTTCGCCCTATGCAATGTCAACTCCAAGGTCCCTAAAACGGAATATCTCAAACCGAGGTGATGTGGTAAATCTCGACCCTATATAGGGTAAGCAAAGGGAAAAGGGTGTCCCCATCTCTAGAAATCAAAATCCCGTGGTTGGCCCCCGAGCCAAGATAACCTTAATTCGAAAGTACAATAAAGCTAAATGAACATAACGCTTGGATTGCCTCACGCAGCTAACCCACAAAAACAAGCAAACACTCAAAAACAAAAACAAAGCTGCATGGAAGTAAGGGTGGAATTACCCCTCCAAGAAAACTCACAAACTCAAACGAACACTAAAAAACACAATAAGAGCAGGATGCACGTTGTGGTAGACATACCCCTCGAAGAGAACTCGCAGACTCAAACAACCATTGAGAAACACAATAAAAGCAACATGAGGGTTGAATTACCCCTCGAAGAAAACTCACAAACTCAAACGAACACTCCAAAACACAATAAATGCAGGATGAACGTAGTGGTAGAAATACCCCTCGAAGAGAACTCACAGAGTCAACCAACCATTGAGAAACACAATAAAAGCAACATGGACGTGCGCTGCGCGTACAAGTGTGTGGCCGGCCTGCTGCTGCTCCTGCTGCTGGCCGGCCACGTGGCCACCCTGGCCTACGCCTACCATCAGCAGGGCCAGAGTGACCTCCTGCGGGGCAATGCCGCGCTGTGCTCCGTGCTCGTCCTCCTCCTGACGCACGGACATGATTCCCTGCGCAGGGCGTGGCTCGCCGTTCACGTCACCTATAGTGACGATTTCGCGCGAGGCGCCCTCCGCGTGCTAAACGACCTGCAGGCACAGCCCCTGCTGCACGGACTGGGCCTGGACACCCCCGATGCCCTGGACACCCTCGCCTACTGGTGGTGGGTCCTGCAAGGGTTGCTGCTCGCCACCCTAGCGAGCTTCATCTCGGGGCCCAGCGCCCCCGACAAAGACAACCCTAACGATGACAACCCTGGCGATGACAACCCTGACGATGCCAACCCTGGCGATGACCCTGACCGTGATCCTCGCCCTGTGGGTGACTTTGAAGAAGTGGAAGGGAGGGAGGTGGTGGGGGTGGAGGATGGACAGCAGAGGTGCATTAACAGCAACATGCACGTAACGGTTGAATTACCTCTCGAAGATAACTCACAAAGTGAAGTGTTCCTTCAGAAACATGATAACAACAAACACGGAGCGATGGAAGTCATTATGTCGCGCTTATCAACGCCTTGCCAACGCCTATGCAAGGCTATTATGCGCCGCCTGCAAGTGTGTGGCCCGCCTGCTGCTGCTCCTGCTGCTGGCCGGCCACGTGGCCACCCTGGCCTACGCCTACCATCAGCAGGGCCAGAGTGACCTCCTGCGGAGCATTGCCGCGCTGTGCTCCGTGCTCGCCGTGCCACCCCTCGCCCTCCTCCGGCCATCCGGGAGTTCCTTAATGCGGTGGGCGTGGCTCGCCGTTCACGTCACCTATAGTGACGACCTCGTGCGAGAGGCCCTCGCTGTGCTATACGACCTGCAGGCACAGCCCCTGCTGCACGCCCTGGGCCTAGGCCACCCCGACGCCCTGCACACCCTCGCCTACTGTTGGTGGGTCCTACAGGGGCTGCTGCTCGCTACCCTGGCGAGCTTCATCTCGGGGCCGAGCGCCCCTGATGACAACAGCCCCGACGACGACAGCCCTGACGATGACCCTGACAGTGATCTTGGCACTGAGGGTGAAGAGTATCAGCAGAGGTACAATAACTCCAAACACGGAACGACCGAAGGAATAAAGTCGAGTTTATCAACGCCTTGCCAACGCCTACGAAAGGCTATTATGCGTTGCGCGTACAAGTGTGTGGCCGGCCTGCTGCTCCTGCTGCTGGCCGGCCACGTGGCCACCCTGGCCTACGCCTACCATCAGCAGGGCCAGAGTGACCTCCTGCGGGGCATTGTCGCGCTGTGCTCCGTGCTCGTCCTCCTCCTGACGCACGGACATGATTCCCTGCGCAGGACGTGGCTCGCCATTCACGTCACCTATAGTGACGATCTCGCGCGAGGCGCCCTCCGCGTGCTTAACGACCTGCAGGCACAGCCCCTGCTGCACGGACTGGCCCTGGACACCCCCGATGCCCTGGACACCCTCGCCTACTGGTGGTGGGTCTTGCAAGGGTTGCTGCTCGCTACCTTAGCGAGCTTCATCTCGGGGCCCAGCGCTCCCGACAAAGACAACCCTAACGATGACAACCCTGGCGATGACAACCCTGACGATGACAACCCTGGCGATGACAACCCTGGCGATGACAGCCCTGGCGATGACAACCCTGGCGATGACAACCCTGGCGATGACAACCCTGGCGATGACAACCCTGACGATGACAACCATGGCGATGACAACCCTGGCGATGACAACCCTGGCGATGACAACCCTGGCGATGACAGCCCTGGCGATGACAACCCTGGCGATGACAACCCTGACGATGACAACCATGGCGATGACAACCCTGGCGATGACAACCCTGGCGATGACAACCCTGGCGATGACAACCCTGGCCATGACAACCCTGATGATGACAACCCTGACGATGACCCTGGTCTTGATCTTGACCCTGTGGGTGAAGAGGATGACTTTGAAGAAGTGGAACTGAGGGAGGTGGTTGTGGTGGTGGAGGCAGTGGATTGGCAGTTCAGGGTGGGGGCCCTAGTCCCCCCTCCTGACCCGCCCGTCAACCACCCTCGGGGTGAGGAGGAGAGTGAAGGCGAGGATGAGTTTGGGGACGTGGATCGGAGGGAGGTGATGGAGGCGGTGGAGGAGGGGCAGTTGGGGGTGGGGGCCTTTGGCATCCATCCCGAGCTGCCTGCCGAGGAAATTGAAGAAGAGGATGGATTTGAGGAGGTGGACCGGGTGGAAGTGGGCCGGGGAGAGGTGGGGGAGGTGGTGGAGGTGGTAGAGGGGCAGTTCGGGGTAGGCGTTGTTGCCGCCCCTCCGGACCCGCCCGCCCACCACCCTGGGCCTGTTGAGTAAGGAGGATGAAGGCGAGGATGACTTTGACGAGGTGAGCGAGAGGGACGTGGCAGCTATGGAGTAAGGCCACTGCAGAATGTATGTAAGAAAAAAAAGAAGAAAAAAAACATACAAAATACAAAATGATAAATAGAAATAAAAAAAGCAAAAAAAAAAAAAACTAAAAATCAAATACAAAAGATTAGGATTAAGATACATGAAAAAAAACGAAACCAAATACAAAATACACACACACACACAAAAAAAATCCAATACAAAATGCGAAGGTTAAGGTTAGTGATAACATTTCTTTGCGTCAAAAAGGAGCGATAGTTTTACCTGACAACGAGTAAATTTGTAAAATCGCCACAGTTTTAAAGAAAGTTTCGTTCACGCCTTGCGCAGCTTGGAAATGACTCCCGGTAAACTTGGTTAAGCTTTAAGTTCCATCAAAACAAAACAAGAGAGTCATCGGCCAGTGAGTATAAGTCCTGAACGACTTGAGAACAGAAAAGAACGGAGACACTAATTTCTCTCACATACCAACTCAAAATGTCCTTGCGAAATGGAAGGGTCTATTAGATTAGAACATCCAAAACAAATGCCGTGTGTGTGTGTGTGTGTGTGTGTGTGTGTGTGTGTGTGTGTGTGTGTGTGTGTGTGTGTAATGTCGTGTGATATATTTCCCTGTGAACCAGTGTGATATATTTCTGTGTGTGTGTGTGTGTGTGTGTGTGTGTGTGTGTGTGTGTGTGTGTGTGTGTGTGTGTGTGTGTGTGTAATGTCGTGTGATATATTTCTGTGTGTGTGTGTGTGTGTGTGTGTGTGTGTGTGTGTGTGTGTGTGTCAATGTCTGTGATGCTGTGTGATATACTTTCACAGTGATGTCATGTGATATGTTTCCAGGTAATGTTGTGTGATATGTTTCCAGGTAATGTTGTGTGATATGTTTCCAGGTAATGTTGTGTGATATGTTTCCAGGTAATGTTGTGTGATATGTTTCCAGGTAATGTTGTGTGATATGTTTCCAGGTAATGTTGTGTGATATGTTTCCTTTCCAGGTAATGTCGTGTGATATGTTTCCAGGTAATGTTGTGTGATATGTTTCCAAGTAATGCTGTGATATGTTTCAAGGTAATGTTGTGTGATATATTTCCAGGTAATGTTGTGTGATATGTTTCCAGGTAATGTTGTGTGATATGTTTCCAGGTAATGTTGTGTGATATGTTTCCAGGTAATGTTGTGTGATATGTTTCCAGGTTATGTCGTGTGATATGTTTCCAGATTATGTCGTGTGATATGTTTCTAGGTTATGTTGTGTGATTTGTTTCCAGGTAATGTTGTGTGATATGTTTGCAGGTGATGTTGTGTGATATATTCCAGGTAATATTGTGTGATATGTTTCCAGGTAATGTTGTGAGATATATTTCCAGGTGTTGTTGTGAGATATGTTTCCAGGTAATGTTGTGATATGTTTATAAGTAATGTTGTGTGATATGTTTCCAGGTAATGTTGTGTGATATGTTTCAAGGTAATGTGGTGTGATATGCTTCCAGGTAATGATGTGTGATATGTTTCCAGATAATGTTGTGTGATATGTTTCCAGGAAATTTGTAATAAGTTTCCAGGTAATGTCGTGTGATATGTTTCAAGGTATTGTTGTGTGATATGTTCCAGGTAATGTTGTGTGATATGTTTCCAGGTGATGTTGTGTGATATGTTTCCTTTCCAGGTTATGTCGTGTGATATGTTTCCCGGTAATGTTTAGTGATATGTTTCCAGGTAATGCTGTGTGATATGTTTTCAGGTAATGTCGTGATGTGTTTCCAGGTAATGTGATATATTTCCAGGTAATGTCGTGTAATATGTTTTCTTTCCAGGTAATGTTGTGTGATATGTTTCCTTTCCAGGTAATGTCGTGTGATATGTTTCCAGGTAATGTCGTGTGATATGTTTCCAGGTAATGTTGTGTGATATGTTTCCAGGTAATGTCATGTTATATGTTTCCAGGTAATGTTGTTTGATATGTTTCCAGGTAATGTCGTATAATATGTTTTCTTTCCAGGTAATGTTGTGTGATATGTTTCCTTTCCAGGTAATGGCGTGTGATATGTTTCCAGGTAATGCTGTGTGATATGTTTTCAGGTAATGCTGTGTGATATGTTTCCAGGTAATATCCTGGTGTGTTTCCAGGTAATGGATATGTTTCCTGGTAATGTCGTGTGATATGTTTTCTTTACAGGTAATGTTGTGTGATATGTTTCCTTTCCAGGTAGTGTCGTGTGATATGTTTCCAGGTAAAGTCGTGTCATATGTTTCCAGGTAATGTTGTGTGATATTTTTCCAGGCAATGTCATGTGATATGTTTCCAGGTAATGTTGTGTGATATTTTTCCAGGTAATGTCATGTGATATGTTTCCAGGTAATGTCGAGTGATGTTTTCAGGTAATGTCATGTGATATGTTTTCAGGTAATGTCATGTGATATCTTTCCAGGTAATGTTGAGTGATATGTTTCCAGGTAATGTTGTGTGATATGTTTCCAGGTAATGTCATGTGATACATTTCCAGGTAATGTGGTGTGATATGTTTCCAGGTAGTGTCATGTGATATGTTTCCAGGTAATGTCATGTTATTTGTTTCCAGGTAATATTATGTGAATGTTTCCAGGTAATGTCAGGTGAAATGTTTCAAGGTAATGTTGTGTGATGTTTCCAGTAATGTTGCGATATGTTTCCAGGTAATGTTTAATTATATGTTTCCAGGAGATGTTGTGTGATATGTTTCCATGTAATGTCATGTGATATGTTTCCAGGTAATGTTTTGTGATATGTTTCCAGGTAATGTTGTGTGATATGTTTTCAGGTAATGTCGTGTGATATGTTTCCAGGTAATGTCATGTGATATGTGTCCAGGTAATGTTGTGTGATATGTTTCCAGGTAATGTTGTGTGATATGTTTCCAGATAATGTTGTGTGATATGTTTCCAGGTAATGTTGTGATATGTTTATAAGTAATGTTGTGTGATATGTTTCCAGGTAATGTTGTGTGATATGTTTCCAGGTAATGTTTTGTGATATGTTTCCAGGTAATGTGTGATGTGTTTCCAGGTAATGTTGTGATATGGTTCCAGGTAATGTTGTGTGATATGTTTCCAATTAATGTTGTGATATGTTTCCAGGTAATGTTGTGTGATATGTTTCCAGGTAATGTTGTGGTATGTTTCCAGGTAATGTCGTGTGATATGTTTCCAGGTAATGTTGTGTGATATGTTTCCAGTTAATGTTATGTTATGTTTCAGGTAATGTTGTGTGATGTTTCCAGGTAATGTTGTGTGATATGTTTCCAGGTAATGTTGTGTGATATGTTTCAGGTAATGTTGTGATATGTGTCCAGGTAATGTGGTGTGATATGTTTCCAGGTAATGTTGTGTGATATGTTTCCAGGTAATGTTGTGTGATATGTTTCCAGGTAATGTTTGATATGTTTCTAGCTAATGTCGTGATATGTTTCCAGGTAATGTTGTGTGATATGTTTCCAGGTAATGTCGTGTGATATGTTTCCAGGTAATGTTGTGTGATATGTTTCAGGTAATGTCGTGATATGTTTCAGGTAATGTCGTGATATGTTTCCAGGTAATGTCGTGTGATATGTTTCCAGGTAATGTTGTGTGATATGTTTCCAGGTAATGTGTGATATGTTTCAAGGTAATGTCGTGTGATATGTTTCGAGGTAATGTTGTGCGATATGTTTCCAGGTAATGTTGTGTGATATGTTTCCAGGTAATGTTGTGTGATATGTATCCTTTCAAGGTAATGTCGTGTGATATGTTTCCAGGTAATGTTGTGTGATATGTTTCCTGGTAATGTCGTGATATGTTTCAGGTAATGTCTTGTGATTTGTTTCCAGGTAATGTCGTGTGATATGTTTCCAGGTAATGTTGTGTGATATGTTTCAGGTAATGTCGTGATATGTTTCCAGGTAATGTCGTGTGATATGTTTCAGGTAATGGTGTGATATGTTTCCAGGTAATGTCGTGATATGTTTCCAGGTAATGTCGTGATATGTTTCCAGGTAATGTTGTGATATGTTTCCAGGTAATGTCGTGTGATATGTTTCCAGGTAATGTCGTGTGATATGTTTCAGGTAATGTTGTGTGATATGTTTCAGGTAATGTCGTGTGATGTTTCCAGGTAATGTCGTGTGATATGTTTCCAGGTAATGTTGTGTGATATGTTTCCAGGTAATGTTGTGTGATATGTTTCCAGGTAATGTCGTGATATGTTTCAGGTAATGTCGTGTGATGTTTCAGGTAATGTCGTGTGATATGTTTCAGGTAATGTTGTGTGATATGTTTCCAGGTAATGTCGTGTGATATGTTTCCAGGTAATGTCGTGTGATATGTTTACAGGTAATGTTGTGATATGTTTCCAGGTAATGTTGTGTGATATATTTCCAGGTAATGTTGTGTGATATGTTTCAGGTAATGTTGTGTGATATGTTTCAGGTAATGTCGTGTGATATGTTTCCAGGTAATGTCATGTGATATGTTTCCAGGTAATGTCGTGTGATATATTTCCAGGTAATGTTGTGTGATACGTATCCAGGTAATGTTATGTGATATGTTTCCAGGTAATGTTGTGTGATATGTTTTCAGGCAATGTCATGTGATGTTTTCAGGTAATGTTGTGTGATATGTTTCCAGGTAATCCTTTGTGATATGTTTCCAGGTAATGCTGTGTGATATGTTTCCAGGTAATATCGTGTGATATGTTTCCAGGTAATATCGTGTGATATGTTCCCAGGTCATGCCATGTGATATGTTTCAGGTAATGTTGTGTGATATGTTTCCAGGTAATGTTGTGTGATATGTTTCCAGGTAATGTAGTGTGATATGTTTACAGGTAAGGTAGTGTGATATGATTCCAGGTAATGTCAATTGAAATGTTTCCAGGTAATGTTGTGTGATATGTTTACAGGTAATGTTGTGTGATATGTTTCCGGTAATGTTGTGTGATATGTTTCAGGTAATGTTGTGTGATATGTTTCCAGGTAATGTTGTGTGATATGTGATATGTTTCAGGTAATGTTGTGATATGTTTCCAGGTAATGTTGTGTGATATGTTTTCAGGTAATGTTGTGTGATATGTTTCCAGGTAATGTTGTGTGATATGTTTCCAGGTAATGTTGTGTGATATGTTTCCAGGTAATGTCATGTGATATGTTTCCAGGTAATGTTGTGTGATATGTTTCCAGGTAATGTTGTGTGATATGTTTCCAGGTAATGTTGTGTGATATGTTTCCAGGTAATGTTGTGTGATATGTTTCCAGGTAATGTTGTGTGATATGTTTCAAGGTAATGTCGTGATATGTTTCAGGTAATGTTGTGATATGTTTCCAGGTAATGTTGTGATATGTTTCCAGTTAATGATGTGTGATATGTGATCAGGTAATTTTGTGATGTGTTTCCAGGTAATGTGATATGTTTCCAGGTAATGTTGTGTGATATGTTTCCAGGTAATGTTGTGTGATATGTTTCCAGGTAATGTTGTGTGATATGTTTCCAGGTAATGTTTTGTGATATGTTTCCAGGTAATGTTGTGTGATATGTTTCCAGGTAATGTTGTGTGATATGTTTCCAGGTAATGTTGTGTGATATGTTTCCAGGTAATGTTTTGTGATATGCCTCCAGGTAAGGTCATGTGATATGTTTCCAGGTAATGCTGTGTGATATGTTTCCAGGTAATGTTGTGTGATATGTTTCCAGGTAATGTTGTGTGATATGTTTCCAGGTAATGTTGTGTGATATGTTTCCAGGTAATGTTGTGTGATATGTTTCCAGGTAATGTCGTGTGATATGTTTCCAGGTAATGTTGTGTGATATGTTTCCAGGTAATGTTGTGTGATATGTTTCCAGGTAATGCTGTGTGATATGTTACCAGGTAATGTCGTGTGATATGTTTAAAGGTAATGTTGTGTGATATGTTTCCAGGTAATGTTGTGTGATATGTTTCCAGGTAATGTTGTGTGATATGTTTCCAGGTAATGTTGTGTGATATGTTTCCAGGTAATGTTGTGTGATATGTTTCCAGGTAATGTTGTGTGATATGTTTCCAGGTAATGTTGTGTGATATGTTTCCAGGTTATGTTGTGTGATATGTTTCCAGGTAATGTTGTGTGATATGTTTCCAGGTAATGTTGTGTGATATGTTTCCAGGTAATGTTGTGTGATATGTTTACAGGTAATGTTTTGTGATATGTTTCCAGGTAATGTTGTGTGATATGTTTCAGGTAATGTTGTGTGATATGTTTCCAGGTAATGTTGTGTGATATGTTTCAGGTAATGTTTTGTGATATGTTTTCAGTTAATGTTGTGTGATATGTTTCCAGGTAATGTTGTGTGATATGTTTCCAGGTAATGTTGTGTGATATGTTTCCAGGTAATGTCGTGTGATATGTTTCCAGGTAATGTTGTGTGATATGTTATCAGGTAATGTCGTGTGATATGTTTCCAGGTAATGTTGTGTGATATGTTTCCAGGTAATGTTGTGTGATATGTTTCCAGGTAATGTCGTGTGATATGTTTCCAGTTAATGTTGTGTGATATGTTCCAGGTACTGTCGTGTGATATGATTCCAGGTAATGTTGTGTGATATGTTTCCAGGTAATTCTGTGATATGTTTCCAGGTAATGTTTTGTGATATGTTTCCAGGTAATGTCATGTGATATGTTTCCAGGTAATGTGTGATATGTTTCCACGTAATGTTGTGTGATATGTTTCAGGTAATGTTGTGTGATATGTTTCAGGTAATATTGTGTGATATGTTTCCAGGTAATGTTGTGTGCTATGTTTCCTTAAAAGGTAATGTTGTGTGATATGTTTCCAGGTAATGTTGTGTGATATGTTCCCAGGTAATGTCGTGATATGTTTCCAGGTAATGTTGTGTGATATGTTTCAGGTAATATTGTGATATGTTTCCAGGTAATGTTGTGATATGTTTCCAGGTAATGTTGTGTGATATGTTTCAGGTAATGTTGTGTGATTTGTTTCAGGTAATGTTGTGTGATATGTTTCCAGGTAATGTCGTGATATGTTTCCAGGTAATGTTGTGTGATATGTTTCAGGTAATGTTGTGTGATATGTTTCCAGGTAATATTGTGATTTGTTTCAGGTAGTGTTGTGTGATATGTTTCCAGGTAATGTTGTGTGATATGTTTCCAGGTAATGTTGTGTGATTTGTTTCCAGGTAATGTTGTGTGATTTGTTTCCAGGTAATGTTGTGTGATATGTTTCCAGGTAAAGTCGTGTGATATGTTTCCAGGTAATGTTGTGTGATATGTTTCCAGGTAAAGTCGTGTGATATGTTTCCAGGTAATGTTGTGTGATATGTTTCCAGGTAAATTTGTGTGATTTGTTTCCAGGTAATGTTGTGTGATTTGTTTCCAGGTAATGTTGTGCGATATTTTTTCAGGTAATATCATGTGATATGTTTCCAGGTAATGTCGTGTGATATGTTTCCAGGTAATGTTATGTGATATGTTTCCAGGTAATGCTGTGTGATATGTTTCCAGGTAATGTTTTGTGATATGTTTCCAGGTAATGTCATGTGATATGTTTCCATGTAATATTGTGTGATATGTTTCTATGTAATAACTTGTGATATATTTCCATGTAATGTCATGTGATATGTTTCCAGGCAAGATCATGTGATATGTTTCTAGGTAATGTTGTGTGATATGTTTCCAGGTAATGTTGTGTGATATGTTTCCTTTCCAGGTAATGTCGTGTGAAATTTTTCCAGATAATTTTGTGTGATATGTTTGCAGGTAATGCTGTGTGATATGTTTTCAGGTAATGTTGTGATGTGTTTCCAGGTAATGTGACATGTTTCCAGGTAATGTCGTGTAATATGTTTTCTTTCCAGGTAATGTTGTGTGAAACGTTTCCTTTCCAGGTAATTGCGTGTGATATGTTTCCAGGTAATGCTGTGTGATATGTTTTCAGGTAATGTCGTGATGTGTTTCCAGTTAATGTGATATGTTTCCAGGTAATTTCGTGTAATATGTTTTCTTTCCAGGTAATGTTATGCGATATGTTTCCTTTCCAGGTATTGTCGTGTGAAATGTTTCTAGGTAAAGTCTTGTGAGATGTTAACAGGTAATGTTGTGTGATATTTTTCCAGTAAATGTCATGTGATATGTTTCCAGGTAAAGTTGTGTGATATGTTTCCAGGTAATGTCGTGTGATATGTTTCCAGGTAATGTTATGTGATATGTTACCAGGTATTGTTTTGTGATATGCCTCCAGGTGAGGTCATGTGATATGTTTCCAGGTAATGCTGTGTGATATGTTACCAGGTAATGGCGTGTGATATGTTTCAAGGTAATGTTGTGTGATATGTTTCGAGGTAATATCATGTGATATGTTTCCAGGTTATGTCGTGTGATATGTTTCCAGATAATGTTAGGTGATATTTTTGCAGGTAATATCGTGTGATATGTTTCTAGGTAATGTTGTGTGATATGCTTCCAGTTTACGTTTTGTGATATATTTCCAGGTAATGTCGTGTGATATGTTTCCAGGTAATGTCGTGTGATATGTTTCCAGGTAATGTTGTGTGATATGTTTCAAGGTAATGTTGTGTGATATGTTTCGAGGTAATATCATGTGATATGTTTCCAGGTAATGTCGTGTGATATGTTTCCAGGTAATGTCGTGTGATGTGTTAAGGTAATGTTGTGTGATATGTTTTCAGGTAATGTTGTGTGATATGTTTCCAGGTAATGTCGTGTGATATGTTTCCAGGTAATGTCGTGTGATATGTTTCCAGGTAATGTTGTGTGATATGTTTTCAGGTAATGTCGTGTGATATGTTTCCAGGTTATGTCGTGTGATATGTTTCCAGGTAATGTCGTGTGATATGTTTCCAGGTAATGTCGTGTCATATGTTTCCAGGTAATGTTGTGTGATATGTTTTCAGGTAATGTTGTGAGATTTGTTTCCAGGTAATGTTGTGTGATTTGTTTCCAGGTAATGTTGTGTGATATGTTTCCAGGTTTTGTCGTGTGACATGTTTCCAGGTAATGTCGTGTGATATGTTTCCAGGTAATGTCGTGTGATATGTTTCCAGGTAATGTTGTGTGATGTGTTTCCAGGTAATGTCGTGTGATGTGTTTCCAGGTAATGTCGTGTGATATGTTTCCAGGTAATGTCGTGTGATGTGTTTCCAGGTAATGTTGTGTGATTTGTTTCCAGGTAATGTCGTGTGATGTGTTTCCAGGTAATGTTGTGTGATTTGTTTCCAGGTAATGTCGTGTGATATGTTTCCAGGTAAGGTTGTGTGATATGTTTCCAGGTAATGTCGTGTGATGTGTTTCCAGGTAATGTTTTGTGATTTGTTTCCAGGTAAAGTCGTGTGATATGTTTTCAGGTAATGTTGTGAGATTTGTTTCCAGGTAATGTTGTGTGATTTGTTTCCAGGTAATGTCGTGTGATATGTTTCCAGGTAAGGTTGTGTGATATGTTTCCAGGTAATGTTGTGTGATATGTTTCCAGGTAATTTTGTGTGATATGTTTCCAGGTAATATTGGGAGATTTGTTTCCAGGTAATGTTTTGTGATTTGTTTCCAGGTAAAGTCGTGTGATATGTTTTCAGGTAATGTTGTGAGATTTGTTTCCAGGTAATGTTGTATGATTTATTTCCAGGTAATGTTGTGTGATATGTTTCTAGGTAAAGTCGTGTGATATGTTTCCAGGTAATGTTGTGTGATATGTTTCCAGGTAAAGTCGTGTGATATGTTTCCAGGTAATGTTGTGTGATATGTTTCCAGGTAAATTCGTGTGATTTGTTTCCAGGTAATGTTGTGTGATTTGTTTCCAGGTAATGTTGTGTGATATTTTTTCAGGTAATGTCATGTGATATGTTTCCAGGTAATGTCGTGTGATATGTTTCCAGGTAATGTCATGTGATATGTTTCCAGGTAATGTTGTGTGATATGTTTCCAGGTAATGTTTTGTGATATGTTTCCAGGTAATGTTTTGTGATATGTTTCCAGGTAATGTCATGTGATATGTTTCCATGTAATGTTGTGTGATATGTTTCTATGTAATAACATGTGATATATTTCCATGTAATGTCATGTGATATGTTTCAAGGGAAGATCATATGATATGTTTCTAGGTAATGTTGTGTGATATGTTTCCAGGTAATGTTATGTGATATGTTTCCTTTCCAGGTAATGTCGTGTGATATTTTTCCAGATAATTTTGTGCGATATGTTTCCACGTAATGTTGTGTGATATGTTTCAAGGTAATGTTGTGTAATATGTTTCGAGGTAATATCATTTGATATGTTTCCAGGTAATGTCGTGTGATATGTTTCCAGATAATGTTTGGTGATATTTTTCCAGGTAATATCGTGTGATATGTTTCTAGGTAATGTGTGATATGCTTCAAGTTTATGTTTTGTGATATATTTCCAGGTAATGTTGTGTGATATGTTTCGAGGTAATGTTGTGTGATATGTTTCGAGGTAATGTGTGATATGTTTCCAGGTAATGTCGTGTGATATGTTTCCAGGTAATGTTGTGTGATATGTTTTCAGGTAATGTTGTGTGATATGTCTCCAGGTAATGTTGTGTGATATGTTTCCAGGTAATGTTGTGTGATTTGTTTCCAGGTAATGTTGTGTGATATGTTTCCTTTCCAGGTAAAGTCGTGTGATATGTTTCCAGGTAATGTTGTGTGATATGTTTCCAGGTAATGCTGTGTGATATGTTTTCAGGTAATGTCGTGATGTGTTTCCAGGTAATGTTGTGTGATATGTTTCTAGGTAATGCTGTTTGATATGTTTTCAGGTAATGTCATGTGATACGTTTCCAGGTAATGTTTTGTGATATGTTTTCAGGTAATGTTGTGTGATATGTTTCCAGGTAATGTCGAGTTATATGTTTCCAGGTAATGTTATGTGATATTTTTTTAGGTAATGTTGTGTGAAATGTTTCCAGGTAATGTCGTGTGATATGTTTCCAGGTAATTTCGTGTGATATGTTTCTAGGTGATGTTGTGTGATATGTTTCGAGTTAATGTCCTGTAATATGTTTACAAGTTATGTCATGTGATATGTTTCCTTTCCAGGTAAATTCGTGTGATATGAATCCAGGTAATGTCGTGTGATATGTTTCCTTTCCAGATTATGTTGTGTGGTATGTATCCAAAGTAATGTTGGGTGATATGTTTCCTGTCCAGGTAATGTCATGTGATCTATTTCCAGGTAATGCTGATTTGTTTCCTTTCCAGGTAATGTCGTGTGATATGCTGTCTTTCCAGTTAATGTTGTGTGATATGTTTCCTTTCCAGGTAATGGCGTGTGATATGTTTCCAGGTAATGCTGTGTGATATGTTTTCAGGTAATGTCGTGATGTGTTTCCAGGTAATGTGATATGTTTCCAGGTAATGTTGTGTAATATGTTTTCTTTCCAGGTAATGTTGTGTGATATGTTTTCTTTCCAGGTAATGTTGTGTGATATATTTTTTTCCAGGTAATGTTGTGTGCTATGTTTCCACGTAATGTTGTGTGATATGTTTCCAGGTAATATTTATGTGACATGTTTCCAGGTAATGTTGTGTGATATGTTTCCAGGTAATATTCATGTGATATGTTTCGAGGTAATGTTGTGTGATATGTTTCCACGAACTGTTGTGTGATATGTTTCCAGGTTATGTTGCGTGATATTTTTCCAGGTAATGTTGTGTGATATGTTTCCAGGTAATGTTGAGTGATATGTTTCCAGGTAATGTCGTGTGATATGTTTCCAGGTAATATCATATGATATGTTTCCAGGTAATGTTGTGTGATATGTTTCCAGGTAATGTCGTGTGATGTGTTTCCAGGTAATGTTGTGTGATATGTTTCCAGGTAATGTCGTGTGATATATTTCCAGGTAATGTTGTGTGGTATGTTTCCAGGCTATGTCATGTGATATGATTCCAGGTAATGTCGTGTGATATGTTTCCAGGTAATGTCGTGTGATATGTTTTCTTTCCAGGAAATGTTGTGTGGTATGTTTACTTTCCAGGTAATGTCGTGTGATATGTTTCCAGGTAATGTCGTGTAATATGTTTCCAGGTAATGTCATGTGATATGTTTCCAGGTAATGTTGTGTGATATGTTTCCAGTAATGTCATGTATTATGTTTCCAGGTAAAATCATGTGAGATGTTTCCAGGTAAGGTCATGTGATATTCTTCCAGGTAATGTTGTGTGATATGTTTACAGGTAATGACGTGTAATATGTTTTAAGGTAATGTTGTGTGATTTGTTTTTAGGTAATGTTTGGTGATATGTTTCCAGGCAATGCCGTTTAATATGTTTCAAGGTAATATCATTTGGTATGTTTCCAGGTAATGTCGTGTGATATGTTTCCAGATAATGTTGGGTGATATGTTTCCAGATAATGCTGGGTGATATGTTTCCAGGTAATGTTGGGTGGTATGTTTCCAGGTAATGTCGTGTGATATGTTTCCAGGTAATGTCGTGTGATATGTTTCCAGATAATGTTGGGTGATATGTTTCCAGATAATGTTGGGTGATATGTTTCCAGATAATGTTGGGTGATATGTTTCCAGATAATTTTGGATGATATGTTTCCAGGTAATGTCGTGTGATATGTTTCCAGGTAATGTCGTGTGATATGTTTCCAGATAATGTTGTGTGATATGTTTCCAGGTAATGTCGTGTGATATGTTTCCAGGTAATGTTGTGTGATATGTTTCCAGGTAAAGTCGTGTGATTTGTTTCCAGGTAATGTTGTGTGATATGTTTCCAGGTAATGTCGTGTGATATGTTTCCAGGTAATGTTGTGTGATATGTTTCCAGGTAATGTTGTGTGATATGCTTCCTGGTTATGTTTTGTGATATGTTTCCAGGTAATGTTGTGTGATATGTTTCCAGGTAATGTTGCGTGATATGTCTCCAGGTAATGTTGTGTGATATGTTTCGAGGTAATGTTGTGTGATATGTTTCCAGGTAATGTTGTGTGATATGTTTCCAGGTAATGTCGTGTTATATTTTTCCAGGTAATGTTGTGTGATATGTTTCCAGGTAATGTTGTGTGATATGTTTCCATGTAATGTCGTGTGATATGTTTCGAGGTATTGTTGTGTGATATGTTTCCAGGTAATGTTGTGTGATATGTTTCGAGGTATTGTTGTGTGATATGTTTCCAGGTAATGTTGTGTGATATGTTTCCATGTAATGTTGTGTGATATGTTTCTTTTGCAGGTAATGTCGTGTGATATGTTTCCAGGTAATGTCAATATTTTTTTTTTTTGTGTGTGTAATAATAATAGTAATAACAACAATAATCATCATCATCATCATCATCATCATCATCATCATCATCATCATCATAATAATAATAATAATAATAATAATAATAATAATAATAATAATAATAATAATAATAATAATAATAATAATAATAATAATAATAATAATAATAATAATAATAATAAATGGTTGATTCATTTGTATGGCTGAAACTACACAAAATACAATAACCTTAATGTGAGGAGTAATGAGGGAAGTGGAACTGAAGAAGGCGTTTGACAAAGTTCCACATACAAGACTGCTATGGAAACTAGAAAATAACGGAGGATTGAAAGGGAAAATGAAGAGCTGGATGGAACGCTACCTAAGGGGAAGAGAGATGAGAAAAGTGGTTAAGGACATAACATCGGAATGAAGAGCTGTAGAGAGTGGAGTGCCTCAGGGATCGGTTTTGGCAGCTACACTTTTCCTTGTATATAGTAATGACATGCCAGAGGGAGTAAATAGTTATATGAGCCTGTTTGCAGACGATGCAAAGCTGCTAAGACATATAAGAAACAGTAAAGACTGTGAAATCCTGCAAGGAGACCTAAACAATATTTGGAAGTGGAGTATGGAATGGGAGATGAAATTCAATGCGAAGAAATGTTATGTTATGGAAATGGGAAAAAGTGAAGGAAGACCAAAATGGACATATAAAATGGGAGATGGTGAAACATTAAAGAAAGTACACGAAGAGAGAGACCTGGGAGTAATAATGCAAGATAACAAACAGCCAGAGAGTCATGTTAATCGGATATTCGGTGATACGTATAACATGGTGAGAAATATAGGAATAGCATTCCAATACATGGATAAGGATATGATGAAAAATTAATTACCACTATGATCAAACCAAAACTGGAATATGCGGAGGCAGTGTGGTCTCCCCATAAGAAGAAACACAAAGAAACTAGAAAGAATACAAAGGATGGCAACAAAAATGGTTCCAGAGCTGGAGGGATTGACATACGAGGAAAGACTAAAGGAAATGGACTTACCAACACTAAAACAAAGAAAAGAAAAGGGAGACCTAATACAAATCTACAAATTATTGAGCAAAATGGAAGAAGTAGACAACGAGGAGTTACTACTAAAAGAAGAAATTACCACTAGGAACACAGGAGGACACAGTAAAAAATTGAGGAAGGGAAGATGCTTGAGACACAAAAAAATATAGCTTCTCGCAAAGAAATATAGAGGTTTGGAACAGACTAAGTGAGGATGTAGTATCGGCGAGGAGTGTGCAAAGGTTTAAGGAAAAGTTGGATAAATGTAGATACGGAGACGGGACCACACGAGCGTAAAGCCCAGGCCCTGTAAAACTACAACTAGGTAAAACTAGGTAAAACTAGGTAAACACACACACACACACACACACACACACCGGGTCAAACTCTGATATAGTGAGGAAGAGGCATTGCACGGTACACTCCAGCTCGGGGAACCACTGTGTGACGCTGTGGCTCCGCTCGGTTGAGGTGGTGAGGCGGTACATGAGCTCCACAATGCTGGCCTGGGTGTCATAGTCCCCAGCCTCCTTCAGCAGCCCCGGCAGATGTGTGCTGGGGAGGCAGGCGTGGGGTGAGCGGTGTGGGGCGTAATCAATTATTTGTAAATGATTACTTCTATTACTATCTCAAAAAAATGTTGTGGTCGATTATTTTTTCAGTAATCGAATCCTTGAAACGACTACTTTACTAAGCTTACTTTTTACTTTACTAAGCTTTTGAACGATGAACAGGTTTCTTAATTAGAATAATTCTAAATCAGAGAAAGAAGTAGCTAATGAAAAAAGAGCCTGACATTGAAAATTGAGAAACAGCAATACCAAAGGGGCTCCCGGGGCGGCACGAACTTGTACTGGCACTGCAGAAATGGCAGTGGGTACTGGGTTGGCACAGTAGGAAGGGGCAGTGGAAACAAACCCATAATCTTAAATTCTAGTATCGTAAAGGTATTTAATGGGGAAAATAAGTACTAAATATAAACAGTCATACCTGGGTTCACGAGTGCCTTAGTGAACAAGTGTTTGGCTTTACAAGCAAAAAAAGATCACAAAAAATGCCTTGGTTTACGAGTGGTGACTTAGTATACGAGCATCCTGTTTGTGCTTTGTTTTATGTCGCCACCTCAAGGGTGGGGACATGGACTATATGGAGGCCCTCAGGGTCGAGCACGTACGTCCCTCCGAGGAGGGACCACAGGCCCTTGCCGGGTGGCGGCTGATGAAGGGGAGGGGAGGATGCTGACAGACCAACTCTATCGGCTGTTGTCAGCCTAGCCGACCAAGCCGGTCTTTCGACGATGACTGGCGTGTTTTTTTGTACAAGTCGAAAACGTGAGCGAGGGTTCCCTGTGTTCGCCGCAAGATGAGAGTGCTCAAGGTGGAAAACAATGGGAATAGAGTCTCAGTTAGGGCTGCCACCTTGTGCTAGAAAAAAAAAAGGAACGCAACATCCCATCCTCCAATACAGAACGAATCCATATTTTAAGGAACGGATGGCAACACTAAAATTTCTCTAGCCTGCCATGACTGACAGCCGCTGCTGGTGAAGGCAGGAAGAAGGGGGAAGTGACGTTATGACACGTATTTTACACGTATTTCAGGACAACCCTTGACAAACATAAGTTTACGGACTGGTTTTGTGGTTCACCAAAAAATGCACCCACTACATTTTTAAAATACTGAACTTTACCTGCTTAAGGGGGCCGGCAGGGCGAAAAACGAAGAAAATCGGTCAAAATGAAAAACTGAGAAACAAATTCTTGAGATGCGTATGTCTTTTGAGAATCTAATTACGAAGTTTTTCATTAAAATTCGCATTCCTTTTTTTCTTATGTGCATATAATGGACCCCCCACACACATCAAACTGCATATTATGATATGTACTAGGTATGTAATACGTCGATTATTACATTTATTTTTGAGACACATGTTACCCTGTTAGTGACATCTGGCATTTATCCTTCTCTATACCCCGGCTCACACACACATACAGCCTCAGGGCCCATCTGAGCTTATCAGAGTGTGGGGCTGCGCTGCTTTGCCCTCCTGTTACACTCCCCAGGCCCCTGCCTAGCGTCGCGCTTCCGGGCTGTTCCTGGCATTCCTGGGAATGGGACGGCGATCTTAAAAGTATACGCATCTTGTAGAAGCAAGACAGAACATAAAACATGATAAAAAGACGGCAGAGGTCACAGTCGAAGACATAGGTTTAGCAAGTGCCGCACCCAGACCACACTCACCACCCTTGCCGCCTCCTGCCTCTGGCTCTCCTGGCCCGTCGACCTCACGCACCACTCCTGCTGCACAAACAACGCCCACAACACCTCGCTATGACCTACGAAGAACTATACTGAAAGAAGATCCAAAAAAACTAGCCTCAAGTGAAGAAGAATGTATAGTAATAAGCAGTAATAAGCGGTGGCTGGGTGGTTAGCGTGCCGGGACCGCGTCCGAGAGATCCAGGAGGGACGCGGGTTCGAATCCTGACCGCCACACAGCTGAGATTTTTCAGTCACCGCCGAGTGGCCTAAGACTACCCACATGCTGCCCTGAAGACCATCTATCCGGACTCAAGATTACCTCTCCAAAGAGAGGCGGGGGGCAGTATGAGCCAAAACAAGATGGCGCCACTATAAACACTCGGCATCGCCACAATGGGCTGGGCCGACCATCAGGCCCCCACCAGTAAAAAAGCCTAACGGGAAAAAATAAACGACAGAGAAATATTGTGTGGCGACGACTACGATGTTCAGTTTTCAGCAGATGGCTTCGAGACTGTCACCGACCTACACTGTGAGGCTGTAATGAAAAGATCACCTCAACACCTGCACTATGTAAATCATCTGCACAACTACGTTCACCACCCTACAGAAGAAATGTCGCCGCAGTACACGAGTCAGTCGTAGAAGATTTTGGATATGCGGGCACACGAAGAATACAAGGGTTATATGGCATGCCTGTAATGGGAAATAATAAATATTACAGGCATCTGAAGTATCTTTATCAAGAAATGTATTTTTTTTCACTGTGAAGCAGAAGAAAGTATGTGAGGCTATCCGCCGGCACTACATGCAACACATGGGACACTGTTCTTGATGAAGATGGAAGACTCAGCATCAACATTTCCTACAGTGGCTCGTGGATGAAGAGAGGGCATACTTCACAGGTTAGCATGGGAGTCATCAGTGACGTTTGCACTGGCTTTGTCGTTGATATTGAGGTGCAGAACAAGTTTTGCCAAATGTGCAGCATCAAAGGGGGACAACTGAAAGATGGAAAAATTTCTGAAGAAGAATTCAATGTCTGGAGGACCCTGCACGATGAAGAATGCACCAAGAACTATGAGGGATCTTCAGCAGCCATGGAAAAAGCAGCAGCACTGAGGATGTTTGCAAGATCAGAGTCCCTGGGCTTCAGATACAGAAATATGGTTAGTGATGGTGATGGGTGATGCAAGCACCTACCTTGCCATTTCCAACATCAACAATGGACGTGAGCCCAACGAAGAACTCAAAGTCACAAAATCGGAATGTATAAATCACGTTCAGAAGAGGATGGGAACACGACTGAGGAAGCTGAGAGACGAAGACAGAGTGGAGACTGTAATGAAGACTGGAAAAAGGAGGAGACTGAGTACCCTGGGTGGAAAGAACAAACTGTCTGACACCACCATTGCTACCCTGACATCATACTACGGAAAAGAAATAAGAAACAATATAAATAAACCATTTGTGGAAATGCAGAAAGCGGTCATGGCCACATTCCATCACGTGTTCAGCACCAAGACACGTCCACGCCATGGACTTTGCCAGCAGGGAGAACACTCATGGTGCTGCTCCAAGCTGCACTCACAAAAGGAGAAGAGAGATCAAATTCAAAAGGTCATCTTTAGTAATAGATCTTGATGCAGAAAGTGAGAAAAAGGTCAGACAAGTTTATGAGTCCCTGGCAACTAAAGATCTACTGGAGCAATGCGTTCAGGGGCTCACTCAGAACGCAAATGAAAGCTTCCATTCAAAGATCTGGCGGTGTCAGAAAGTCAAGTTTGCTGGAGCATCAAAGTCCAATTTGTTTCTCAAATCACCATCCTTCACTATAATTTTGGATACAACAAAGTAAATTTCTTGCAACATCTTGGAATAAAATCAACAGCCCTCAACTGCTCACTCAAAATTCAAGAAAAAGATACTAAAAGGAAAAGCATGAGGAAGAAGAGATCCCAGAACATCAAAGATAAGAGGAAGGAGGTGACATATGCTCCACGAGCATTCTGAAACAAACTTGGCAACAGTGAGTAGCTTGGCAGCTGTGACACCCCTCCTTTGTGAGCTAATACCCCGCCTCAAGCTGAGGCAGGGGGGAGGGGAACCAGGAGCCTTACAGACAGAATATTTTGTGCCTGGACATCAAAATATATGACTGAGCATGAAGATATATATTTTTTATGTATCATTACAAATAAATGAAAGGATAAATGCCATGATATCACTTCGCTATGTTTGAATGTTACGCATTCAAAACTTTACCTGGCCATATCTCAAAATGTAAGTTATATACCATTGCACTTCAATTTCTCCATCATTTTTCAACCGATTTCAATGAAACCAACACCAAAACCATGCCTAGACTTGTCAGAATCAAACTATAATGAGTTTTTTCTCATATATGAAGTGAGTGAATTATGGTGTATTTATGTCTGAATTTTTTAGGGGGAAATTATGAGCATGAAAGTTTGAAAATTTATATTCCGCAAACTAATGATTATTAATACGTACAATATTTCACTATATTTTCATTAGCCTAAACATGGTTCTTGTACTTTAGTAATTGTTCCCATGTAGAGCAATTATCATAGCAGAAATAGCCTTTAAAAAAAAACTTCAAATTTTCAAAAAAATAGTCATTGGTTAAAAATGGAAAGGTGATATTGTTTTTTGGGGCTAAATCTTATGCGTATGGTGTCCTTTGTGTCTGGTATACAAATCATGACAATAACCCCATTGAATAAAGAAAAAGGGTAAAAACCGGCAGCTCCCCTTAACCATTCAGACAAACAAATACGGAACAAATGGCATTCCGTATTTTATAAAAAGGGTGGCAAGCTGGCAACCCTAGTCTCAGTCCGTGTTGGAAACTAGTAGAGATAGCACCCGTGCGCTCGTGTCTGATTGCATTTGTGCTTTGGTGTGCGATCTTTGTGTTTTCATCAGTACAGTTTGCGTTCATTGTGCTTTAACAATGTACCCCACAAAGATGGTTAAAGGGGATGGTGCTGCAAAGAAGAAAACAGGAACGGTGGATACTATGCTCATAATAGGAACGGGGGGCGAGCCTCGGCAGTTCGTATGCCCTCCTGGACGTGACTGACACCCGTTCACCCTCCATCTCGGACGATACATTGGGTTAGCTTCACGTTAATGGTCGAACGGAGTTCCGGTGCCTCGAGAATAGGGAAACCCTGGTGCGAAGCCTACACTTCGAGTGTAGTTAGCAGTTGCGGGAGTCTCCATAACAACCGTAACACATTGGTTTGTAGTAGGGATGTATCGATGTATCGGTATCGGTGGTATCGGCACATTTTAAAGAGTATCGGTGTCGGTATCGGCTGATTTTCTGCCGATACTGCCGATACCTGAAGGAGTTTTGTACGTCGCATGTCACTCGTTACAAATAATTTTGTTTAATAGAAATTGAATTTTCTAAATTGTTGAAAAAGTATTAGAAAAGTGTAATTATTTAGTATCATGATACTTCATAGTTTGGAATTTCCCGCGATTTAATTCTCATCACTTTAAACGATAAGAATGATATTACTTTGAATGCAAATATATAATACTTAGTATACAGTATAGCCTTTGGTACCGCGGACGCGTACAATACACGTTCAGTAGCTTCGGCGCGTGATTGGCGGAGCCCTTCCACTCGCCTCATTTGCCTGCCTCGGTCAGTCAGACGGTCGCCCCGCAACGGGGAACGCTGCCAGGGTCTGGGGATTTCTTCACAGTCTAAATGTACGGCAATTAAGTTAAAGCTAAGTAGCTGAGTCAACTAGACCTCACGAGGCGCCTCCTCCCTCGCTTTCTTCCCTTCATGGTGGAACAACGAGTAGTGGGTCTTTTTTTTTCTTCTTAACATTTGATATTGCCCTTTAGCTGCTGGAATTGTTGTATAAAAGAAATCGGTGCACAGGTATCGGTATCGGTATCGGTCAAATATTCGGGTATCGGTATCGGTGCCGGGTATCGGTACATCCCTATCAGTGGTTTGTGTTTTATATTATTTTTTTATTGCTATTTGTTGGTAAAATTACTTTAATTCTGTATAAAATAACATGTAAAATGATTAATATGTAAATATTTTTTGAGATGTGGGACGCATTAATGGGATTCACATTAATTTCAATGGGGAAATTCCTTTTGGTTTACAAGTGTTTTGGTGTGCGAGCAAAATTTTGGAATGAATTAAGAGGAATTTAGAGGAGGATTGAGAAGTTTAGAAGAAGATTAATCCTCTGCCATTTCACCTTGACCCTTTCCATACTGTGACGCCGACGTCTGCGTCACGGATGGAAAGGGTTAAACTCGTAAACCGAGGTATGGCTGTATGTTCAATAAATGTATATGTGTGTGTTGAGTGGGGGAAACTGTGTTGGTGTTAGAACTCACAGCAAAGGGTGAATGTTTAGTAAATGTGCTGATGTTGCAGCTCACACCATTGATTCTGATTTAAGTTTGTTCATCATTTAAAAGTAAGATGCAATGGGCAATATTTTCTCCTCTTCAATCAATGGCATGACTCCAAGTGCTATATAAATTAACGCATAAATAAGTATTACAACAAAACCAGCCAATCAGCCAGCCAAAGGGAATGACAGGCCATCATTGCCTGGACAACTAAAAAGATAAATAAAACAAATTGCTAAATACACAAAACTACAAACATATTCATTCACACAGAAAGCCATCCAGCCACACCAAGCCGCTCAGCCATCCAGCCAACCACACCCGACCACACCCAGCCAGAGACACCTACCCAGCCAGCCACAGCCACCCATTCACATCCAGCCAGCCATCCAGCCACACCCAGCCGGTCAGCCATCCAGCCAACCACACCCGACCACACCCAGCCAGAGACACCTACCCAGCCAGCCACAGCCACCCATTCACACCCAGCCAGCCATCCAGCCACACCCATTCACACCAGCGTTGCCAAATTATCGTACTCATCGCATTTCATTTTCGTAGTTGCTGACCGATAACTATGACAACAAAGAACGAAAAACATCAATATTCAACAGTTTTAGCACTAACTTTGATCTTCTCACGTTACTTGTGTAGGTACGAGAGTTTCAGGCATAAAAATGATAGATACGATATGTGGTTAATACGATAATTTGGCAACGAAGATTCACACCCAGTCCCACCCAGTCAGTCACACCCAGCCAGCCACAGCCACCCTTTCACACCCAGCCATCCATGTCCATCCAGCCACACCCAGCCAACCACACCAAACAATCCACATCTAGCCACACCCAGCCAGCCACACCAGCCATCCAAGGTCCTTACAAGAGGGTGGAGCACTGTCGCCTGAGTCCTGTGCGCACCCCAACACTGAGGTTGCTAAGGAGTTCGTTGAGATCCTTGAGGACGGAGTGGCGGTGGTTCATAGCATACCGCCCCCTCTACTGTTCATTACCGTTGTTGTCATCACCGCCAAAGTTGCCCTTGTCCACCACCACCCGCAGCTGTGACGCCACCAGCAGCCCGGCCTGTGCCACGACTGCCTTCCGACGGTAGCTGAGCAGAAGCTGGAGTGGGAAAAGAGAGAAAAAGTTAATAGGGGACGCATAAAATAAGAGTTTGGCAAGGCAGGGAAGGGAGTGACAGGGTTAGTGGGGGAGCCATAGAATAAGAGTTTGGCAGGGCAGGGAAGGGAGGGACAGGGTTAGTGGGGGAGCCATAGAATAAGAGTTTGGCAGGGCAGGGAAGGGAGGGACAGGGTTAGTGGGGGAGCCATAGAATAAGAGTTTGGCAGGGCAGGGAAGGGAGGGACAGGGTTAGTGGGGGAGCCATAGAATAAGAGTTTGGCAGGGCAGGGAAGGGAGTGACAGGGTTAGTGGGGGAGCCATAGAATAAGAGTTTGGCAGGGCAGGGAAGGGAGGGACAGGGTTAGTGGGGGAGCCATAGAATAAGAGTTTGGCAGGGCAGGGAAGGGAGGGACAGGGTTAGTAGGGGAGGCATAGAATAAGAGTTCGGCAGGGCAGGGAAGGGAGGGACAGGGTTAGTGGGGGAGCCATAGAATAAGAGTTTGGCAGGGGAGGGAAGGGAGGGACAGGGTTAGTGGGGGAGCCATAGAATAAGAGTTTGGCAGGGCAGGGAAGGGAGGGACAGGGTTAGTGGGGGAGCCATAGAATAAGAGTTTGACAGGGGAGGGAAGGGAGGGACAGGGTTAGTGGGGGAGCCATAGAATAAGAGTTTGGCAGGGGAGGGAAGGGAGGGACAGGGTTAGTGGGGGAGCCATAGAATAAGAGTTTGGCAGGGGAGGGAAGGGAGGGACAGGGTTAGTGGGGGAGCCATAGAATAAGAGTTTGGCAGGGCAGGGAAGGGAGGGACAGGGTTAGTGGGGGAGCCATAGAATAAGAGTTTGGCAGGGCAGGGAAGGGAGGGACAGGGTTAGTGGGGGAGCCATAGAATAAGAGTTTGGCAGGGGAGGGAAGAAAGAGAGTGGAGAAGCATGTGGGTGGAGGGAAAGGAGTAGAGAAGCTGCTGGGTGGAGGGAAGGGAGTGGAGGAGGAGGAGGAGGAGGGCAGAATTCAACAGAAGTAAGGAAATCTACCAAAATGAGCCAAGCAAAAATGAAGGGCAATAAAATATAAAGAAAACCAGTCAGCAACTATTAACAAGCTATGGTTGTTCTAACAGAACAAAAACAAGCAATGAATAAATCTTACTGAATAAATAAATGAATAAATAAATAAGTGAAATAAATAACTGGCCCCAAACTAGTCAGAGCCACAAGCAACACTCATAACCACTCACATTGAACAGGTAGGTGAGTCCCTTCACAAACGCAGAGCAGTCAAACCCTCCCCCTGCCCCTGCCCCGCCCCCCCAGCCTCCTCCTCCTTCAACAGCACTCTGGAGGGGAAGGCGAAGAGCAGGGCGTAGACCTTCACAGTGGTGGCCACCCTCTGGGCGTGGGTGTGCTGCTGAGGATGTTGGTGTTTGTCCTCCTCCTCCTCCTCGTCCAGTGGGCGATAGTGCCTGACGTACTCCTTCAGCAGCTCCAGAATGCTTGTTATTCCGGGAGACATGGACGCTGCGGCCTGGGGGGGAATGTGGCGATGGATAAGAGTGGCTGTGTGTGGCTTGAGAACGAGACGCACTACAGCATGCATAAAGGAACAACAGTTCATCAGTAAAGAGGAACTGAACATAAGAACAAAAGGAGTCTGCAGAAGGCGGGTGGGCATATATAATGACTAATAAACAAGTGGAGGGAGTTAGAGGCCATGCTACAGCCTGATGAGTGATATATATATATATATATATATATATATATATATATATATATATATATATATATATATATATATATATATATATAGGAATGATGAGTCAGGGCTTTAGGACTAGGGAGATTGTCTGACCTATCAAAACTAATTAAGGTATATAACTAGTGGAACACCCTAAAGCAGGGGTTCTCTGCCAGGGGGAAATTCTCCCCAAGGAGGAGGAATTTCAGGGTGTCACAGGGGGATTTGCATCACAGATCAGACATCTGGAGTATTGATCTGTCATTGCCTTCCAGCTCCCCGGGGCAGCACATTATGCAGTGAGAATCTGTTACCTGCTGCAGCAGCCTATCAGGCCCAACAAGCCCCTCAACCATGAGGCTCAAAACTGCTTAACCATTGACAGGGCCGCCACACTTACACTCTCCCAAGGCCTCCTGCCATGAGTACCCCCACCCCCTCCCCTCCAGTGTAGTGACTGCTGCACCCCCCGCTCCAGGAGAGCTGTTTCATGTTCACTGTTCATATGTTTGTTGGCTTTCAAAAGGAAATGTAACTGAGTGAGCATTTGAGCTTAGAGATGAACTCAAATTGTTCTTTCTAAGTTGAGGGTAAGATGGAATTATTTGCCCGGCTGGATGTAAGGAATGGGTCATGCACCTCGCCTATTTGGCTGACATCTTTGAGCAGCTGAATAAACTGAAGCTTCAGATGCAAGGAAGGAATACAAACATAATAAAGTCATGGCTTCCTTGAAAGCTTTCAGGAGCAAGCTGGAAAATTAGCAGCAATATAAAAATTGTTGTAATGTTTGAGATCATTTCTTGCTGATGATGGTGAAGATCAAAGGCTTTAACAATTTGCAAGAAATAAAATTGTGTGGCATTTGACAGCACCGGGAAAAGAATTCAGCCAATGTTTTCTTGACCTCAGTGACGATGAGTTGGATTTAGTGCAAAACCCATTCAATTTATCAGCTAAAAAAAGTTCTTGATGCCTGTCATGATGAATTTATGGAGCTGGAGACTTTTTCCAGAGCAAGAGATGTTCACTGAGGAATCAGTCAACTCCTACCCTAAACTAGAATTAAGATCTATCCATGCATTGCTTCCACTTGTATCAATATATCTTTGTGAGTAAGGCTTGTCAACTCTGGCAAATGAAAATGTGAAGAAAAGAAACAGATTGGAGGTTGAAAATAAGCTGCACTGTGCCCTCTCAAGCCCTGCTCCGCGTGTCTCAGAACTGGCGAAGAAAATGCTATCACTGTTTTCCCACTGACTCTAACCTTCACCAGAACACAGTGAATCACAGTACAGCACCCAGGCATTATACTCAATTTTTTGTTTACTCTGTTCAGTAATTTGTTCTAAATATATAAAAAATAACTACTTTGCTTTTATTAATAGTTCTAAAAGTTAATCAACATTCTTCATTGATATTAAATTCATAAAACTCCACTAGAAAAATAATCAAGTAAATGTACAAGTTCAAACATGGAAAAAGTCAACGATTTTCAATATAATATCACGTGTATGATTTGGATTGAACTTTTTGCGTCAGACAGTCTTGGAAAGGGGAACAGACATTCTGACATGGTGAAATGGAGGCACTGGCCATAAAAAAAGGCTGGGAACACTGGCAGCCAGGGAGCGATAAATGGAAGACAGGCAGGTAAAGGTACAGGTAAAGTTGGGGGCATGCACTATAGCAGCAGCGGCGCTCAACTCCGTCCCGTTGGCTCTTTGAGCCAGTGGTGGGAGGGCACTAACCCCTCTGCTGTGATCGGCATGGCTTTGGCCTTCACTGGTAGCCTGGTTACATACAGTCCCAGGTCTTTCTCTGCCTCTGTGGTGGATAGTGGAGTGTTTCCCTTGTGGTATTGGTATGCTGGATTTCCCCTCTCAAAGTGCATGACTACATTTTTCTTTATTGAATTGTAGCAGCCACTTTTTGTTCCATTGCTGTAGCTTGGTGAGGTCTTCTTGTAGGAAATCCATTGTCAAGGGGTTAACCCGACACAGAGCCATTGCAAAATCCAGGTTACCACAGTTTACCTTCCCCAGGTGTCCCCAGGTACCCATTTATTAACCAGCCAGAAAAGAAGGATGAACAGCTGGGTGGGCTGCACGCCAACTGCCCAGGCTGGGATTCGAACCCAGACCCACAGATTTGTAGTCAGGGAGGCTAACCACTGCACTGTGGAGATTTAAAAAAAAAACAGGAGTTAGCTATGATTTATGAATAGGGAGAAACAATGGTGTTGGGCTCTAGTACCTGTTCCAGTTGTCCCAGCAGCACCTGTCCGCCCCCCTGCGTCTAGGCGGGGAACACCTGGCACGACACAAAGTCCTGCATGACCCTCTGGCTGGCGGCACAGGGGTCAGCGGGGTCAGCCCAGTGGGTGAGGGCCTCCCGCAGTGTGCAGGGACTTTCACCCTTGTCCGCCGCTCACTGCCTCGGCCATCCACTCATCATGCTGGCCTGGGGCTGTGGGGGGAAGGGGGGAGAAAGAGGTTAGGGTCCATATCCTTAAATGTATCCTGCTCCCATTACAACTATTTCCCAAAGCCACAGAGAAGATTAACCGGGTTGTCATGGGTGATTTTTCCTGTTCAAGATGCAGAATCCGTGTTCAAACTATGACTACCATCACAAAATAATCCACGGCAATCCCAACAACCTAAACAACAGACAAACTGAGGCGCTTACAGGTCCATATTCTTAAACATATCAGACTCCCATAACAACTATTACCACAGAGAAGACTAACCAGGTTTTCATGGGTGAGTTTTCCCATTCAAGATGCAGAAGCCATATTAAAACTATCACTAACATCGCAAAACAATCCATGACAATCCCAGCAACTTCTACGAGAGGCTATTCGAAAAGGCGAACTGAGGCGCCGATATATGTTTTAGAATATGGACTCAAGACTGGTCATATCAAAGAGCCCATAGGAGGAAAGAAATGGTTATGACTGGCTATGTTAAAGAGCCCAGATGAGGCATATAGTGTACAAGGGAGACCTGACATTGTTATAGTTTAGAGAAAATCGTGTGCCTGGGGCTGTGGGGGAAGGGTGTGTGTGTGTGTGGGGGGGGGTCATGGGTGACTTTCTGCTAAAACACCCAACTTACACTATAGTAGAGGTGTGTTCTGGGTATTGATAATTTAAAGAAGAGACACCTACCTAACAGGGGGGCTTCACCCCTCGACCCCTTCTATCAAAACCATGAACCATCGACCTTTCCTTATAATTTATGGGTCAAAAAACAAATAATGCGATGGCCATAAGCAACAGTAACATGTATAGGCTATTTTGATGCTTGTTTCCAGTTCCTTTTTTTGTGTGTGGACGCGCCTTGCTTACCCTGGAAATAAAACTACCCGTGGAAGTGTCTTAAATTATATGTTGAATATATACCTACGAATGTCTTGTCAAACACGCGACGACGCGCCGCCTCGCCTCTGTGGCAGCGTCGAGGCTGATCCGTGACAGTTCAACGTTGCCAGATTGTCGTACTCTGCCTCTTGTGTTTGCCGATTTCCGACCCCAAAACTGCTTTCATCACCCAAATAACTGCCTTCATATGATTGTCGTTTAAATGGTTAATTATTGGTGCTTCTTGGCAACAGTTATGGGCCAGAAACCGGTAAATACGCGGCTCTGATAATCTGACAACGGTGCGGCGCGACTGACTGCCGCTGCTGTGTCGGTTCGTTTCTTTTGTTTCAAGTTTTATAATTATTTGTGAGGGGAAAGGCTCATCAGCTGCAGATTATTAAAATACAGCAAAATGTGTCACAAAAGAAGAGCTTCGGCCTCTACTAACGCTAAGCAAAGTTCTCGTCAAAACAGTAAATGAACCATCGACCTTTTTTTTTTATTCATTATAATAATATATGGTATTATCTTTATTTATAAAATGCAGCTAAAGGTGTCACAAAAGAAGTTTCGACGCTCGTCATACGTCAAGTTACGGAGCGCTGGAATTTGTTTGGTTGCTCGTCGCTGTATCCTTTCTAGCAAAACTTGATCTTTGATATAATTCGGTGACCAGAACTGAACGGCGTATTCAAGGTGTGGTCTTACAAATGCTGAATATAATCTCTTCATAAGTTCGGGTGATTTATAATCAAAGTTTCTTGAGATTAATCCTAGCATCATATTGGCTTTTTACTCGCCGCAGAACATTGATCATTCATGTTTCTTAAAGGCCCCTCTAAGCGAATTAATGAGAAAAAATCATCGCTCACACAAACCATTTCATAATATATATCAACGCATTAAGGATCAGTTTATTCATCATCTATTTTGGGGGGTCTTTATCATGACAAAAAAAAAAAAAAAAAAAAAATAAATAAATAAAAAAAAAAAAAAAATGGTCCGTCGCTGGTACTTGGTAAAGCCACAAATTTGGCCCGTCGCTGGTACTGGGTTAAGAGTGTTACTGATAATGGCACCAAGATCTTTTTCTTGTTTTACTTCGCTGAGCTCACGTCCTTGAAGCTGATATTTAAAGTTAGGATTCTTTTCACCTATGTGCATTACTTTACATTTATCTATTTTACCTTGCTTTTGTTTCAATATTCAAAACGCATCTGATTATGTTGTGATCACTGCTTGCAATGGCTCGCCAACCGTACAGGCGGTTATGAGGTGGCTGTCGGTCGTGAAGACTAAATCCAGAATGTTATTTCCTCGCGTCGGCGCGGTAACTGTTTGATAAAGAAATGTATATTGCGCAAAATTTATGAATCTAGCTCCTTCCCTGTCGGCAGATAGTGCAGACCAGTTAACAGAGGGGTTATTGAAGTCGCCGCATATTATTGCATTTCTGTTTCTGATAATTTATCTCTGCGTAGAGATTTCCATCAATGTCTTCATTTGATTTAGGAGGTCGGTAAATTACGCCCAGAACATACTTTTCATTATTGATCGTCGCTTGTACATACAATGAATCATAAGCCTCTGTTTCGGTTGTGTTAAGCTGAATGACTTCTAAATTACCTTTAGCATATATTATTACACCTCCACCTTTTTTTTGTGTGTAGACGACACTTAGCAAACGCATTGTAACCATTGATAGCTACTTCACTTAACTGAGGCTTGTCACGTGTATTCAGCCATGTTTCTGTGATCAAAATGAAGTCGGGTTTTTCAGTAATTGCATGAATTAACAAGTGGCTACGCTTCTGAGTAATGCTACTGCCAATTACATTTTTTTTTTTTTACGTCGCGGCCTATTGCTCCGGTAGGCTTCTTCCCGGTGGATCCTGATGGTCGGTCCAAGGCTTCTTTCCGGTGGGTCCTGATGGTCGGCCCAGCCTGTTCTGGCGCAGGCGAGTGTTTAAAGTGGCGCCATCTTTCATTGGCTCATGCTGCCCTCCCGGAGCTCATCTTTGATCCTAGAATCTAGAGTCCGGGTTGATAGGTGGTCTTCTGGACAGCATTTTGGTAGTTTTAAGCCACTCGGCGGAGGCTGAAAAATCCCAGCTTGGTAGCACCGGTCGGGGATTGAACTCGCGTCTTCCTGAACGCGGGGCCGTCTCGCTATCCGTTCAGCCACCGCCTCCCCATAGAAGATGTTTAATTTATTCGCCGAGTGTGCGCCATATATCAACTGTCGTTTCACTGGAATAGTGCGTCAGACCCGACTAACTACAACTACCTCTACCTCACCACCCACCTGTGTGGCTGTTGACCTGGCCGCTACCTCAAAGCCCCTCACTTGTTGGGGGTCTGGTGACCTGACCGCTACCTCAGTGCCCCTTACCTGTGTGGCTGTTGACCTGGCCGCTACCTCAAAGCCCCTCACTTGTTGGGGGTCTGGTGACCTGACCGCTACCTCAGTGCCCCTCACCTGTGTGGCTGTTGACCTGACCGCTACCTCAGTATCCCACACCTGGGGGGTTGATGACCTGACGTCCTCCTCAGCACTACACACCTCTACTTCCCCCCTCACCTGAGACCTGACACTCCTACCTACGTGGACCTCACCGTCTTGGTGATGACTCCTCCCACTCCCAGCCAAACCGGAGGAAGTTTCCACACCTCGTTCACGCTGCACTTCTCCCTGACTTCTCTTCAACTCTTTCAAAACTTCCTCATTCAACACTCGGCCCAGCCTCTCCTTGCCTACACAATTTAGGTGAAGTCTATCGTTAGCAAACAGGCTCCTGTCATAAATAGAATGATCCCAGACGTCCACAAACATGACTCCCTCACTACTACACAAATCCCTGACACGTTCGTTAATCCCCCTCATTCTACTGAGAATGAGGGAACTAACATCGTGACGAGGGAGCAAAACACACACAACTGAACGCCGCCTGCTGTCCCTCAGCTTCCCGACAAACTTCCTATACTTGCCTAGAACCTCCTCTGACCTACCTTTAACTACATTGTTTGTTCCGACCAGGTAAACAAACACTGTCTCATCTGAGGTAGTGACGACTAAGTCGTCAACCTTCTCAGTTCTACGCCTAGAAAATACTACATCCCTACGCCTTGCTCCCTTCCTACAAAACTCCTGGTCCTGTTGTCTAACTAAACTATCACCTACAAGAACGATGCTAGGATCCCTCTCAACTTGGTCTCCTAACACCTGGAACTTGTTCCTCGTCACGACACCACTGTCGCTACAGCCTTGCTCCCTTTTTTTAACCTGCTGGAAGGAATCTAAGGTATCTACCTTCTTTTCTACCTCATCTACTCTATCTTCCAGCGTTTCTACCTTCTCAACAACCTTCAACTCACCCTCACCGACACTCGCTCCATCTAATCCTAACACACCCTCCAGAAACTGTAGCTTGCTATCAAGCGCTTCTAGATTAACACTTACTTTGTGTTCAGTTTCACAGAAGAAACACAGTATATTCACCGTTTTCCTTGTTGAGGAAGTCCTTCGTAAACTCCCTCCTGCAAGACACGCAAACAAGGCGCTGAGCGTACGGCATATTGACCTGACTGCCACGGAGAGGAAACCAAACGTGACCTCCTGCTACGAACTCTCGAGACACACTCAAGGAGGAGGAGAAGAACGAAGAGGATGATGAGGGAGAGGAGGAAGGGGTAGGAGCCAGGGGAGAATGAGAAGAGAAAGAAATGTGTGGGGGCAAGGCAGAGGAGCTCGAGGAGGGGGAAGGAGAGAAGGAAGAGGAAGAGGGAGAGCAAGAGGGGGAAGGAGAGGGAGTCTGGACGGAGGGGGAAGGAGAGGAAGGGAGAGTGTCCGGGGACGACGACGAGGAAGGCACCTCGGAGGAGGGTGAGATGGGAGAGAGGCAGCGGGAGGAATGGGAGGGGGGAGAAGAGAGGGGGGATAGGAGAAGGAGGAGGAGGAGGAAGGGGAAGAGGACAAGGCTGAGAGGGGCGGGGCTGGGTCGTGCTGGGGTGCTGAGGCGTGAAGTATAGGTGAGGGGGGGGAGGAGTAATGGGACCAATGGAAGGAGTAATGGGAGAGGACATCTAGCTCATAATATAACCAGGCAGCTTAGAAGTAATTATAGGGGAGTAACAGAGGACGGGCTAAGAATCTTCTATACTAACAGCAGGAGCCTCAGAAACAAGATAGACTTACTAAGGGGTGAAGCTTGTTCAGAAAATTTTGACATAATAGCAATCACTGAGACATGGATAGACACTGCCAATAGAAATTTTAGATCAGAATTTGAAATAACGGGTTATCAGATGTTTCACAAAGACAGAAGGGGCAGAAAGGGAGGTGGAGTTGCGCTATATGTTAAAGACTCACTTAAATGTTTAGTTAACAATTCAGTCAAATCTAACATGGATTCAGAATTAGTTTGGGTGGACGTTTACAAAGGGAAAAAACAACAACAACTCTAGGAGTTATGTACAGGCCACCCAGCCCTAACAGGCAGGACACGAGTATATTACTACAGGAGATTGGCAGGGCGAGTAGTAGTAGAAATGTCTGCGTAATGGGGGACTTTAATTATAGGAATATAGACTGAGAAGACCTAGTGGGTGACCTGGAAGCCGAGGATTTTCTTGAAGTTATACAAGATAATTTCCTTAAGCAGGTAGTTACTGAGCCTACCAGAGGAGATAACCTATTAGACTTAGTCCTAACCAATAATGGGAACTTGCTACGTGAGTTGGAGGTGGGTGGAGAGCTAGGAAATAGTGACCACAGAACGGTTCGTTTTATCTTAGACTGGACGGTAACCGGCGAACCAAACCCAGTGTTAGTGCCAGATTTTAGAAGAGCAAATTATGAGGGGCTTCAAAGACATCTTGAAGGGGTAAACTAGGCTAATTTAGTGATTCATGAGGGCCAGAACTGCGGATTGGAGAGCCAGGAGAACCAGGTAGAAATGTCTTACAATAATTTAGTTAGAGTAATAGTAGAGGGGCAAGGACAGCATATACCACAGCGAACACTTAGAAAAGAAAACAATGATCTTAAGTGGATGACTCGTGGACTAAAACACGAGATAGGGTTAAAGAAGGGAATTTATCAGAAAATAAAGAATGGTGAAACACATCTCAGGGGCCGGTACGTCGAACTATCTAGATTAGTTAAGAAAAACACCAGGATAGCAAAAAGGAACTATGAGATCAAAGTAGCAAATGAGGCGAAAAGTAATCCTAAGGGCTTCTTTCAGATGTATAGAACAAAAAAAAGCACGGGAGAAAATTGGACCGCTGAAAACAAACACAGGGGAGCTAGTAGAAAATTACGAAAATATGAGCACATTGTTGAACGACTACTTCCTTTCAGTATTCACACAGGAGGATCGAACGACTATACCGGAAAGGGTTCAGGTGTACGAGGGCGGGGATGGCGATAAATTGAGGGATATAATCATTACCAGGCAAGTAGTTCAGGATGAGATACATAAGCTTAAGAAGAACAAGTCGCCAGGTCCTGACGAGATATTTCCGAGGGTATTAAAGAAACCCACTAACCGACATCTTTAAGATGTCGGTAAATACTGGCTATGTGCCGAGCCTATGGAAAGTAGCTAATGTGACGCCAATTTTTAAAAAGGGGGACAGGTCAGTTGCTTCAAACTATCGCCCAATTAGCTTAACATCGGTTATAGGCAAGATGCTGGAGTCCGTAATAGCCAGGAACATTCGGGAGCATTTAGAGAAACATAGCTTAATTCACGACTCGTAGCATGGGTTCACAAAAGGTAGGTCATGCCTCACCAATCTCTTGTCCTTCTACAATAAAGTATTTGAGGCGGTTGACAGAGATGAAAATTATGATGTAATCTATCTTGATTTTAGTAAAGCGTTTGACAAAGTTCCTCACCAGCGACTGATGCTTAAATTACAGGCTCACGAAGTAGAGGGTAAAGTTTTGAACTGGGTCAAGGCGTGGCTTAGCAATAAGAAGCAAAGAGTGCAAATCAATGGTAAAAGATCTGACTGGAGATGTGTTACGAGCGGGGTCCCACAAGGTTCGATATTAGGTCCACTTTTGTTTATTATTTATATCAATGACTTAGATACAGGAATTAGTAGTGATGTTAGTAAGTTTGCAGATGATACCAAGATCGGTAGAGTAATTGAGTCGGATTAGGACGCTAGTATTCTCCAGGGTGAACTCAACAGATTGTATGGCTGGGCGGATAAATGGCAGATGGAGTTCAATGTAGGGAAGTGCAGTATTCTGAGTGTAGGTAGGAACAACCCCTCACATAACTATTGCTTAAATGACACTCTCATAAGCAGGTCTGGGTGCGAGAGGGATTTAGGGGTCTTAGTGAGCTCTGATCTCCATCCAAGGGCACAATGCATTCAAGCTAGAAATCGAGCAAATAGGGTACTGGGATTTATTTCAAGGAGCGTAAGCAACAGAAGCGCCGAAATCTTCGTCAAACTATATTTAGCATTAGTTAGACCTCATCTTGACTATGCGGTTCAGTTCTGGTCACCTTACTATAGAATGGATATCAAAATGTTAGAATCGGTGCAGAGGAGGATGACTAAGATGATTCAGGGGTTGAGAAACTTGCCATACGAGGAAAGACTTAAACAGTTAAACTTGCATTCTCTAGAAAGGCGAAGGGTGCGTGGAGACATGATCGAGGTCTATAAATGGATAAAGGGCTTTAATAAGGGAGACATTCATAAGGTTTTGTTGGTAAGAGAACCGGGTAGGACACGAAGTAATGCGTTTAAACTGGATAAATTCAGATTCAACAGGGACACAGGCAAAAATAGGTTTACAAACAGGGTGGTGGACGAGTGGAATAGGCTTAGCAGTCATGTGGTGAGTGCCAATACAATTGTCACATTAAAAAATAGATTAGATACATTCATGGACAGCGATATTAGGTGGGGTTAGATACACGGGAGCTTAGGGTCAAAGGAGCTGCCTCGTACAGGCCTACCGGCCTCTTGCAGACTCCTATGTTCTTATGTTTTTTTATGTTCTTGTGAAGGGGGGAGCGGCAGAGAGGGCGAGGGGAGGGTGGCAGGGAGGTCAGCTGGTGAGCGCTCGGGTAGGTGATCGTGATCAAATCGTATCTCACCGTAACCAATTGGATTCAAGTCTGAGGATAATCGTAGCATATCGTAGCGTTTCGTAGTGCTTCGTAGTGCTTGACCCATGGAATCCTCATTTCTTACTCTCTCCCTCTCTCTTTACTCCACTCTCTATTTCTCTCCTTTCCCGCACAAAAGACTAAACTCATTCCCCCGCCTGACCTCGTGAATAATGTGGCGTTTCGGTATACAGCAGCAGCAGCAGAAGAACATAAGAACATAAGAACATAGGGAAATTGCAAGAGGCCGGGTGGCCTACACAGGGCAACTCCAGAATCCCCCACTACTTACGATGGGTGAGGTGTAGTTTCAAGGGTTACAGGTAGAGGCTTGATCCTCGTTATACCGGCGGTACTATGCACGCACCAGTACCCCGTCACCTTACTGCACCCATACCTCACTGCCACCTGTCGTCCTCGTCCATGTAGCTATCCAGTCTACTCTTAAAACAAGCTATCGTCCCTGCACTAACTATGTGATTGCTGAATCTATTCCATTCCCCCACCACCCTAGTACTAAACCAGTGCTTGCCTATATCTCTCCTAAATCTATACTTTTCTAATTTAAATCCATTACTGGAAGTTCTATCCTGCTGGCTAATTCTCAGTACTTTACTTATATCGCCTTTGTTGTAACCCTTGACCCATTTGAATACCTCTATCAGATCTCCCCGCACTCTTCGTCTTTCTAGTGAATGTAACTTTAGATGTTTCAGCCTATTTTGTTATGGGAGGTTCCTCAGGCCCTGAATCATCTTGGTCATCCTCCTCTGAACTGATTCTAGCAAGTTGATGTCCATTCTGTAGTGTGGGCACCAAAACTGGACAGCATAATCTAAGTGTGGCCTAACTAACGCTAAATAGAGTCTGAGGATGACCTCTGAACTCCTGTTGGTTACCGTCCTGTTAATAAAGCCTAATACCCTGTTAGCCCTATTCCTCGCACTAATACATTGCTTCCTTAGTTTTAGGTCAGAGTTCACTAACACTCCCAAATCCCTTTCACACTCAGACCTGTCTATCGCTGTGGAGTCTAAACTATACCCGTATAATGGGTTGCGTGTTCCTACACTAAGTACGCTACACTTGGTGATGTTAAAATTCATCTGCCATTTCTCTGACCAGGCTGACAGTTTGTTGAGATCCTCCTGCAGTGCTCTAACATCCTCCCCTGTCCTAATAGTGCGTCCTATTTTGGTGTCATCTGCAAATTTATCTATGTCATTAGTTATCCCATTGTCTATGTCATTGATGTAGATAATGAATAAAAGCGGGCCTAAAACTGAACCTTGAGGAACCCCACTGGTAACATTACCCCATTCAGATTTTTTACCGTTAATGGTAACCCTCTGTTTCCTATCGTTAATCCACGTCTTAATCCAAACAAATACCATCCCTCTTATCCCATGAGCCCTGACTTTATTTAACAGTCTCCGGTGAGGTACCTTATCGAAGACCTTACTAAAATCAAGATAAACCACATCATAGCTCTCATCATTGTCAGCTGCCTCGTATACTCACTTGTAAAAGGATAAAAGATTAGTGAGGAACGACTTTCCTTTAATAAACCCATGCTGTGAGTCGTGAATTAAATTATGTCTGTCAATATGGTCACTAATACTATCAGCTATTATTGACTCAATCATTTTACCTATAACTGACGTCAAACTAATCGGTCTATAGTTCTCCATAGAAGATTTGTCACCCTTCTTAAATATCAGAATAACGTGTGCCTGCCTCCATGAAACAGACACCACCCCTGTGTCTAGTGACTTCCTAAATACTTCTGTTAACTGCCCACTTATTTCAGTTTCACATTCCTTTATTACCCTGGGGAAAAGCTCATCTGGCCCTGGGGCCTTAGTGACTTTAAGTCCATCTATCTGTCTAATCACGAGCTCCCTACTTATGTTGATGTCGGTTAATTCTTCTACCTCTTCTCCTCTGTAGATCTGTTCTCCCTGAGGTATATCTTCTAATCTTTCTTTGGTAAATACAGTTAAGAAATATCTATTTAACGCCTCGCTCATTTCCTCATTTCTATCAATCAGTGATTCTCCTGACTTAAGCGGCCCTATCTTATCCCTAACCTTGGTCTTATAAAGCTGAAAGAAGCCCTTTGGATTGGTCCTTGCTTCCCTGGCAATTTTAATCTCATAATTACGTTTTGCCATACGTGTGTTCTTCTTTACTGCTCTAGCTAAATCGTTGTAACTATCCCTTAGGTGAGTTTCCCCCCTTTTAATTCTAACATATAGTCTTCTTTTCCTTCCTGTTTCAGTTTTTAGCCTTTCTGTCATCCATCGCGGGTAATTACCTGTTGACCTGACTTCCCTGTGAGGTATAAACTATTTCTGTCCTAATTTAATCTCCCTGACCAGACTATTGTACTCACCCTCCAAGCTACTGACCTGACTAGTGACCTCACCAGAGATTAACGCCCCTCCCTGCTCTGGGTCCTGACCTACTTCTGATCTCACTCCCCTAAGCCTCTGCAGCTGATTTCTTAACCCCTCATAGTCTGCCTTCCTGAAGTCAGGTATTAATGTGTTGTTACTGCTGACTCTATCCTCCCATTTAATATTAAATCTAATTTCCTTATGATCACTGTTACCTAATGAATCCCCAACCTCAATGTTGCTTATTATGTCCTCTCTATTAGTTAACAACAAATCCAAAATATTTTCTTCCCTCGTTGGTGTTCTAATTAACTGCTTAAGGAAACTATCCTGTATCACATCTAACAAATCCTGTGCCTCTTGGTCTCCGGATAAAGTATCCCACTCTATGTTCCTATAATTGAAATACCCAATTAAACACACATTCCTATATCTTAACGCCCTACTAATTTCTTGTAAAAGGGGTTGGCTACTGTCCCTGGTAAGGTTGGGCGGTCTGTAAAGTACTCCGATGACAATCTTCTCCTTCCTACCTATTGTTTCTACCCAGAGGGATTCTGTATTGCTATCTTCCTTGATTGAGTTGTTAATGACACACTTAAGATTGTCCCTGACGAAGAGCGCGACCCCACCCACCTTCCTGCCTATTCGATCTTGGTGGAATAACTTATACCCTTCAATCCCTAATTCTGGGAGAAAGTGTCTGTCTGCAGTGTTTATCCATGACTCTGTGATCGCTATCATATCAAATTTCTCTACGCACGCCTTTCCCCTCAATAAAAATATCTTATTCCCAATACTTCTACTGTTTGTATAGTACACATTTAGACCTACATCTTGCCTTACCCTGCAGCCGCTATTATTATTACTACATTTAGTGCTCCCACTTGGTATTGCCATCTTAGGCCCCTTCTTACTTACCCTATAAAACCCTGCAGGGCCCCCAATCCACGTTGAAGGACATCAGACAAGATCTGTACCCCCTCCCATGAAAGGTGAACCCCGTCCCTCTGGTATAGGTGGTTGGTACATGGAGACAAAATTGCCTGACGTGTAGATTTATTTTACCTAAAAATTGTGACTCTTCGGAACTGGAGACGACGTTAACTGGGCGCGGAACAATACGATGCCCGTTTATATACTTGTTTTACATTTGTGGTGGTTTACTGAGCTGAGGCAGACCGACGTTATGTATGCAGGTCTTCCTTTAAAATCTGGCTCTCCTAAACGTAATACAGGTGCAGAAATTAACTGAGTGTGGCTGGTAAGGTTGATACGTGGAGACAGACTGGAATTACATATATATTATCTTTGAAAAAATGGCTCTTTGAAATTGGATGCGGAGTGAGCTGGGTCCGGATTAATACATGGAAATAGACTGACATTATGAATATATATATATATATATATATATATATATATATATATATATATATATATATATATATATATATATATATATATATATATATATATATCTATATATATATATATATATATATATATATATATATATATATATATATATATATATATATATATATATATATATATATGACCTGACCCATAAATGAAAAGCCAGTGTCTCTGAAATAGACTGTTCAGCTCTGAGTCAAACCCTGTCACGTAGTGCATTCTTTTGGAAATTAATGTTTTGCTGTTTGTCAAATTGTCATCAGTTGTGTTTTTCAGTCTATATTAGAGGAATGGCTGAGCTCAGGTGGTCCAGTTGAAGTGTAGGGGAATCTCCATGACGGGCCCAACCTTCCGAGGGTTCTTCATCCATACGGCCAACGTCTTCTTGACCAAATCAAACACACCTGCAAAGTGACCATCAACAGGTTGGCAGCAGCACCTGACAATGAACACACACTGAGCTGGATGAAAAATTACATATACTGCAACTGACAGATGAGAACAGTGATGACAGATGAAGTCTTTTCAGGACGGGGCTGGCAAGGGTGCGGTGTACGGCTTGCAGCTGACCTCACGGTGGCTTGTTGGTGAGCAAGGCAGCACTGTCTTGTAACCCTGGCAGAGCTGTGTGGTCCTGGCCAGTACTTAGCTGGAGGGACTCTTCAATATCCATTTTTTATCTCACAGAGGGAAGTTATTCAAAACCTAACCTAATCTAAACTAGACGCATAGCTCTCTGAGAGTGCGCACCTCTGCCAAAGATCGTCCTGAAAATTGGTATGGGCATCAACTGTGATCCTATGCATCATATGGAAGCATTTGTTTCGAAATTTCATGAAATTCTATTTTTTTTAAACTTCGACCTTGGGCGAACTTTTCGAGGTCAAGGTCGAAGGTCAAGGCCATGCAATGTGTATCATATGGAAGGATTTGTTTTGAAATTTGATGAAATTCTATTTTTTTGGAAACTGACCTTGGGCAAGCTTTTCGAGGTCAAGGTCAAAGGTCAAGGTCAAGGCCATACAAGGTGCGTTCTTCCCATGAGCTAAAATATTAACCAAGTCTGAAATCTCTACGATGACGAGAACCGAAGTTATGGCCAATCAGACGTTTTCTGCGACCCTGACCTTTGACATAAAAAAAAATAATGGGTTCTATTATGGATGGACACGCATCATAATATGGAAGCATTTGTTTTGAAATTTGATGAAATTAAATTTTTTGGAAACTTTGACTTTGGGCGAACTTTTCGAGGTCAAGGTCAAAGGTCAAGGTCATGCAGGGTGCATCTTTCCATGAGCTAAAATATGAACCAAATCTGAAGTCTCTACGATAACGAGAACCGAAGTTATGGCCAATCAGACGTTTTATGCGACCTTGACCTTGACCTTTGACGTTTCACATCAATTCTATTCTGGATGGACACGAAGCTTCCCTGAAAAAAAATGGTTGAGATATCCTCAAAAAGTGTGTACAGGAGACTGCTCACAAACAAACGAACAAATAAAAAAAAACTGACCGGACCGAAAATATAACCTCCTCCCAACTTCGTTGGCGGAGGTAATAAAGCCAACCTAACCTGACCTAACTCTCTCTCTCTCCCTCTCTGTGTGTGTACTAACCAAGGGCCAGGGTCGAGCTGGGGGTCACTTGGGGTTTCTCCATGAAGATGGGGAACACATGGGTCTTTGGTGTCTGAGAGCACCTCCAGCAGATCCGCCAGGTTCTTGGGGGCCGGGAACTGGCTTGCGCGGACCTCTCGGTGCTCGCTGCTGGCCTGGGGAGGACCACTCTTCTCCGGGATGCCTGTCAGGTGAAGGTACCTGCGCCACGCCAAGCAGGAAACAGTTACACAAGAATATAGTTCATAATCTTTAATGTTCAATAATCATTTGGTAAGGTACGTTGAGTAAAAGTTTGGAGCATACACTATAGTTGCACGTGGCCTCGGTGATCATCTCCGTACCACTGACCCTTGAGGCTGTGGTGGGTGTGAACCCATCACCCCAGGACGCAGGGCCAGTGCAACTTCTGGGTTATCACAGTTTACCTTCCTCAGGTTTCCCCAGGTAACCATTTATCGGCTAGCCCAAGAGGAAGGATGAACAGCTGGGTGGGCTGCTGCCGACTGCCCAGGCCAGGATTCAAACCCAGGCCAGCAGATTCGTAGTTGGGCTTAGGTAGGACAACAAACGATGATCAGAAATTAAACCTTTGAGACAACAGAGGAACACACAGATAGAGTAAACAATGCCTCATAAAAAAAAAAAAAACGGGGATAGGCACTTGATAAGCATAGTAATATCACGAGCTCACCGTTCTCCCCTCCTAGAAGAGAAAGGTGAATGCTTGTTGCCTGGTAGCCCTGGCTCAGACACTTGGTGCCTCTCACAGAACCCAAAACAACCAAGACCCTATCCCTTGACTTTATTCTTGTTGGTGTCGTTTGGGTGCCAATGAAGACGTGGCCGCCTCACAAAAGACGCAGATAAAAGCTGGGACGTGCACGAATGGAATGGAGAGAGAGAGAGAGAGAGAGAGAGAGAGAGAGAGAGAGAGAGAGAGAGAGAGAGAGAGAGAGAGAGAGAGAGAGAGAGAGAGAGAGAGAGAGAGAGAGAGAGAGAGAGAGAGAGAGAGAGAGAGAGAGAGAGAGAGAGAGAGAGATGTTGAGTATAAAATGTAGGCAAGAAGTGCGCACCATGGACTAGGGAGAAGACAGAGTTTGAGGACACTCTAATCACAGCTAGGTCACAGAATTGAATCTATAGATGCCAAAAGTGTTGAACTGTAGAGGAAAGGAAGGCATGCATGCAGCTTGTCCTCTCCTTGCAGCAGCAGGCAAGTGTGCTGGCCAGGAGAGGCAGTTTTTCCCTGCTCCATCACCAGACACTACGGCCCACAGTCCACTTAGAGTACACGGTCGTCCCACGTATAAGACGAGGACATCACACAGTTCCAATCCATGATTCAAGAGATTAACTCCAGCCTCTGGGCTTCCCACAGAAAAAAAACTATGATTAATGGGATAACTTAAGTGTGGCAAAGAGGCGCGGCTCACCTGTTGGCGTGGAAGTAGTGTTCGCCGACACTCAGCGTCACAATGGACAGCGGGTTCTCATCCCCAGCCCCGGCCGTCCCCACCTCCACGTTCTGGAAGACGTGACCACCATCCGGCCTCATGAAGATCATGTTGACGCCAAAGCCGTCGGCTCCTCCAGTCCCGCGGTCCCTCAGGATGTCGTGCGCCGCCTCCACGGACGTGGCGCTCAGCAGCGCCCGGCACAGGAAATGACGCGCTGGCCAAGGGGGGAAGGTTACTGCCAGGAGCACACACTCTCACCACTGATTTATGCAGTGTTACTTATCTCATCACGGGATAAAAACGTCAGAAAAATAATGTCAGCTTAGTTTGGGGGATGTGTTGAGGCTTCCCCTTGAAAGTGCTTGGGTCCCTGGAAGGCCACACGGATCAGGCTGAGCCACGGTGAATGGGACCAGACAATGAAGTTGACGGTTAACTCATTTTATCCTTACTTTTCTCCAAACTTTATAACTTCATGGGTACCGTAAAAGCCGAGTTGTGGGAAACCACAACTTGGAGAAGAAAAAGAATCCCTCAGCTTGGCGGCCAAGACTGTGCGGCTCTGCCAGGCTGGGAGCTACGCTCAACCCAGTAACAATGGAGAAACATGTGCCCAGGCAGCCACACTCACGGGTCCTGGCGGGGAAGACCTTCAGAGGGACGATAACATTGATGGCGGAGACCAAGCCGTGGCGGTTGTAGCCGAGGCAGAAGCCCGGCAGGTGTCCGGGGTAGCAGAGTGCCGTGAAGCTCTCTGTCCGCGTGCCCAACCTCCCCTCCGGCGCCTCCTCGCTGATGGTGGCGGACACGAGGTACAGGTAGTTCATCATCTCCTCGAATGTGTCCTCTGTGTGGCCCAGCAACACCTGGAGAAGGGTGTTGTGTGTGTCACTACACATGTGAGACTCAGTGGCCCAGTCAAGGGTATGAGGGGGTGGAGTGGGCATCAGACTCATGCCACAAGAAAAGTATTATTATCATCATCATCATCATTATTATTATTATTATTATTATTATTATTATTATTATTATTATTATTATTATTAGTAGTAGTAGTAGTAGTAGTAGTAGTAGTAGTAGTAGTAGTAGTAGTAGTAGTTGTAGTAGTAGTAGTAGTAGTAGTAGTAGTAGTAGTGGAAGGAGGAGGAGGAGGAGGAATAGTTGTAGTAGTAGTAGTAACAGTAAAAGTAGCAGTGTTGGTGGTGAAAGGGGTGGGTGGGTGTAGTAGTAGTAGTAGTAGTAGTAGTAGTAGTAGTAGTAGTAGTACTAGTAGTAGTAGTAGTAGCAGTAGTAGTAGTACTAGTAGTAGTAGTAGTAGTAGTAGTAGTAGTAGTAGTAGTAGTAGTAGTAGTAGTAGTAGTAGTACTACTAGTAGTAGTAGTAGTAGTAGTAGTAGTAGTAGTAGTAGTAGTAGTAGTAGTAGTAGTAGTAGTAGTAGTAGTAGTAGTAGTAGTAGTAGTAGTAGTAGTAGTAGTAGTAGGAGCAGCAGAAATTACTATTTTCACATTATAATATTCTGCCTTCAAAAAATCAGATTACTGTGATTTTGTGAAGAATGTAATTTGGATGAACATTCTCATTGAAAATAACACTGGCCAACAACAAATTTATCGTCTAAGTTTTTTTTTAGCTGATTCAGGACAATTTTGATGTGCTGAATCCAAAATTCACACTGTTTTTACTCAATCAGGTCAACTTTTTAATCTATCGCCACTTGATGTTTTTTACGTTTGTTTTTACACGTACGGGTATTTTCTATTTACATGACGGTGATGCACCACATCCTTCATCCCAAAAGGAGCTAAATGATCTAGTTCGCGATCTCGGCTTGTCAAAGCCCTCTGCCGAACTGTTGGCATCCAGATTGAAGGAAAGAAAATTCCTCTTGACAATGCTCGCATCACTTTCTACCGCAACAGACATCAAGAGTACCCTCATTTTTTTCTGAAGAGAAGGACTTGGTGTACTGTACAGATATTGCGCAGCTTCTGCACAAGTTTGGAGTGGCACAGTACCAACGCGAAGATTGGAGACTGTTCTCTGACAGCAGCAAGCGATTGCTGAAATGTGATCTGCTGCACAACGGCAACCAGTTTGCCTCTGTACCCCTCGCCCACTTGACTACACTGAAGGAGAAGTATGAAGCGGTGAAGTACGTGCTGGAGAAAGTTCGTTATGATAAGCATGAGTGGTTGATTTGTGTTGACCTGAAGAAGGTGAACTTTTTGTTGGAACAACAGTCTGGGGTCACCAAGTACCCGTGCTTTCTGTGCATGTGGGACAGTAGGGACAAAGCTCAGCATTACACGAAGAAGGACAGGCCTGTACGGGAGTAATTGGTGCCATGCAGAGTAAGGAACGTCATAAACAACCCTCTGGTGGACAGAGACGGGATGCTCTTCCCACCGCAGCACATCAAGCTCGGCTTGATCAAACAGTTCACCAAAGCTCTGCACAAGGATGGTGGCTGCTTCACTTATTTGTGCCACGCTTTTCAAGGATTAGCCATGGAGAAGTTGAAAGCTGGCATATTTAACGGTCCTCAACTCCGTCAGCTCATCAGAGATCCAGAGTTTGAAAACTCAATGAAAGAAGTGGAACTGGAAGCGTGGAAGGCTTTTGTTCTTGTCATGAATAACTTTATTGGCAACAAAAAGGCCAGGAACTACGCAGAACTTGTCACCAATATGCTGACTGCTTTCAGAAACCTCGGATGCAACATGAGCATCAAAATGCATTACTTATTCTCACATATGGATCGGTTTCCTGAGAATCTGGGATCAATGAGCGACGAGCAGGGGGAGAGATTCCATCAGGACATGAAAGAGATGGAGACCAGGTATCAGGGACGCTGGGATGCAGTCATGATGGCTGATTACTGTAGGACTCTGTGGAGAGACATCCCTACCGCTGAGCATTCTAGGAGTTCAAAGAAACTTAAGTTCATGCCCTGAATTTTGAACAATGATGACCTAATATCTAATTTACATGTACTTACCTTTAGCAATGTCTACTATTCAATATACACTTCAATTTTTGTAACATTTAATTAATGAATCGTGTTAATTTTTTTTTATCTTAAAAGCCTATTTCAGATGAAAAATATTAACAAAAATCAGCCGAAAATGTCACAAAAATGTAATCAATTTAGTTATAAGATAGGATTTTTTAAAAATCGACTTAGCACAAAGACCTGACCTGATCAAAAGAAACTGATGTCATTTTCGGATTCAGCTGGGCAAATTTGTCTTAAATCAGTTGAAAAAAACTTAGACAACTTACACTTTTTAACCCAGTGTAATGTTTCAGTTAACACACCTGGTCTTCCCCGTTGATGCTGAGGTCGGAACAGCCGTTGAGGTCACTGCTGCACGGCTGCTGCTCCGCCTGGCCCGCCATGGTCATGATCCTGTCCATGTGCAGCAGGACCAGCTGGGGACAGGCAAGACTTCACTCGGAGCCGCTGCAGAGCCATAGAAGAGGAGAGAGTGGCCATCTTCATCACAGGCGCCATGCTATCACAAAAGCCATGTGAAATTCAAATACACAGTGATACAATAGTGCCCTTTACTGTGCTCTAGGTGTCATCACAGTCTTGAAGAAGTAGTACCTAGAGCTCAAAAGAAACTGCTGTATCGGCATCACTTTGTATTTCATGTGGCTCCTTTGGTAACAATTTGGCGCCTTTGATGAAGGTGGCCACACTCTCCCATTCTGTGGCTGCGGGGTGCTGTGGTGCAGCCTCACAAACACCACAGTGGGCTGAGGCTCCCAAACAGTATAAGTATTTGCTGGAGACACAAACATAGCCCTGGGGTCAGGCTCCCAAACAGCATGATAATTTTGTTTATTACTGTAAAGGAAGCAGCTCAAGGGCAAACTTAAAGAAAAACAAAACAGGTCGCTATGCGCTGCTTCTGCAAAAGAATGTAGAGATGAGTGGCCAGAGGAGAGGTCAATTTCAGATGGAAGGGTGTCTTGATACTCCCCTCTTGACAAAGTTCAACTCGTAGGCAGGAGAGAATACAGCTGTTCCAGAGTTTACCACTGAAAGGGGTGAAAGAATGAAGCTGCTGGTCAACTCTTGCATAAGGGATTTGGACAGCATAGGGATGAGCTAGAGTAAAAAGTCGAGCGCAGCGGGGCTATGGCAGGGGTGGAGACATGCAGTTAGAGGTTAAGAGCTCAAGGAGACTTATGGATGGGGCACAGCCAGACTAGTGAAGGAGGGCTGTGCTGCGGATGGCTTCCCCCGCCAGAATGCTGCAGCAACACTTACGTGGAGGAAGGGAACTTGAGCCCCATCTGCCGTGCCCTGCAGTTCCCTGAGGTACTGTGGAAAGTTCTCCTTCAAGACTGGAAGGGTTTCGTCATAGGCGGCCCGCCCAGCCTCTGTCTCATAAGCTGGAAGAAGTGTTTCCCGGAGCCACACGGACGACGCCAGATAATCCTGGATGAGGCCCCGGAAGGTGCGTCCCTGTGGAGGAGCCGAGCACAAGGGTGGCGGGAGGTGGGTCATTCAGGCGGGGAGGACGGAGCCTGCCCAGGAGGTAATCCTTTAACTTTCTTCAACGCATGGGGGGCAGCCAAGGGTGCAACAATATTACTTGTAAATGCCCACAACTTGCTGCCCCAATAACAAGTAGGTAGAGGAAGATGCCACAAGACAAAGAACAATAATCTTGGGTTGAAAGCTGTTTTGATATTCCTCTTTTGAATTCAAGCTCAAGAAAGGAGGAAAGAGAGACAAGGAAAAGAGATTGCCGAGTTTACCAGTATGAGGGACTAATGGGCTGCCTCTCTGCTGGCACTCCCCAAAGGGTCAACACTAGAGCCACACAGCTATCAGTGCCTGGATGCCACTCACCACATCAAAGCCCACTTCATAGTATGTTCCGCTGGTGTAGATGACAGGGATGGCGTTGCGCCGCTCACAATTCCCTGCAGAACTTATGTTGCCTTGGCTGCGGGGGACAGGAAAGGGAGGTGCTGTCATTTGTAAGATGATAGTGCCAATTTCAGGCGGGTCATGAGGCTGCATGACACGCACTGAAATAATACTCCGTTATGGAATCAAATAAAAAAACTGAAGTGGATTTACATCTGAACATCAGCTGACATTAAATAGTTAGTGCTTTCTGTTATGAGTATGTAAACAGAAAGTCGGAGTAGTAGCAGTAGTAATAGTAGTAGCTAGTAGTAGTAGTAGTATAAAAAAAAAAAAAAACAGTTGTTTCATTTCAACTATCCATCCACAAGTTTTGAGAGAAGTGGCACATGCACATTGTTAGTTCATGATTGGGTGAAAGTCAACTGTTTTGATAAATGTTCAAGCAATATTTTCAGTAATGTTTATGTATACAAAAAAACCTCACACCTTATATAAATCCCAAACATGCCAATTTAATAAAAAAAATATACCATACAAGAACATGAAACACAAGCTTGTAAACAACAGCTTTACCTTAACATGGTGTCAGGGAGAAAAGTCCACAACAGAACAGAAGGTCACGCCCGCACCTCCTCAAGGCACTCTGCAAAGGAAGACAATGGAGAGTCACGAGGCATTGCTGGAGTGTTATCGATTGCATCAAGATCACTTACTTCACTTGTCTGCTACATGTGATTAACAAGACAGAGAAATTTTCCCGATGAGATGAGGCGCTGCGGGCGTTGTGGACGACAAAACGAAATGTGCGGTCATGACCAACAGTATCAGGATGCCAACCTTTTAAAGCAAGAGGTGTCAAACAGTGCCAGGGTTGGGGCCTCACCATGACACAGCAGAACATGATGAGAGAAAGGACAAAAGACCAAGGACATAAGATAATAGTAATCTCTAGCTGCCACACACTAAGGAACAGGGACAGCGTGACGCTGCAAGGATAGACTTAATAAGTGTATTCATGTGAAATGTTTTCGTCTACCCTTGTCCTTGTCACTCCGGGGTCACCAATTGTTGGTGGTAGCGAGTGTTTTGAGCGCCATCCAATTGTTCGTGTTTCTCGTCGCATGCCCTGTTGTCCGCGTCTTGTGTATCTTCATTGTTAACTCTTCTTGTTACTCGCTTATCTCTGACTGTCCGTCCATGTCCTCTTGTTGTCCACTTCTACACATTGTTCCACACACACACCAACACGTAAATGTTATCCACGCTTGACAACATTCACACACACGCATACACACACAAACACCTATTCTATGTGCTGTGCTTGTCCTAATGACCTTTGTATGTTTGTCGAAATAAAGTACAGTAGCGCGCGCGACCCTGAAGAGAGCGGATGCTGGTTCCCGCTCCGCTCCACGGGGTTAAGTCAACAGGTTCAGCCCGGCAGCGCATCGAGGCGCCCTGGGTGTGGCTGCCCTCGACCTCCTCAGCTTCCCCCGCTCTACACCTCGTTTAGCAACGACGCGTCGGTCCCTCGTGCTAAGGGTGGGGCGTCCCTACCGTCCGCCGCCCCCACCACGTGTGACCTCTCCCCGCCGTCCTTGACCCAGGCCACTGGGGTCTCCCTCCTCCTTCCTCCCGCAGTGCTTTGTCCCCACCACTGCACCGTGCCCTTCCCCTTCCCGCCGTCCTTAGCCCAGGCCACGTGTCTCCCTCCTCCCGCAGTGCTGTCCCCACCACGCCGCCGCGCCCCTTCCCGTCCCCTTCCCGCCGTCCTTAACCCAGGCCACGTGTCTCCCTCCTCCCACAGTGCTGTGTCCTCACCACGCCGCCGCGCCCCTTCCCCTTCCCGCCGTCCTTAGCCCAGGCCACGTGTCTCCCTCCTCCCGCAGTGCTGTGTCCCCACCACGCCGCCGCGCCCCTTCCCCTTCCCGCCGTCCTTAGCCCACGCCACGTGGCTCCCTCCTCCCGCCGTGCTGTGTCCCCCCCCCGCCCCCGCGCCCTTCCCTTCCCGCCGTCCCAGCCCAGGCCACGGGTCTCCCTCCCCCCACAGTGTTCTACCCCCCCCCCCCCTTTCCTTCCCTTCTCCACTTCCCGCCGTCCCGCGCCCCAGGCCACGCGGGCCTCCCACCCCGCCGTGCCTCGTTCCTACCACGCCAAGGGAACCCCCCTGCCTCCCGTACTATGACGAAGAGGATGCGGTTCGACTCCCCCCAGGCGCCCTCAGCAGGGTACGCGACCCCCAGGAAGGGCCCAGGCAGCCCAGACCGGGAGCTCCCTATCACCGAAGAGGCTCCTAGCGACGATGACGATAGTGGTAGACTCGTCATCGACGAGAGCGCCAGGAGCGAGGACCAGCGTGAGGACGACAACGGGAACGACGAAGGCTGGATCACGGTGTCCAGGACCTGGAGCGGCGCCCGACCAAAATTTAAGCTGGGAAACCTACGAGATGCAGCCAGTGCTTACCAGGCTGTGACTGCACTCGGGGGCGAGCACCCCAGCCTCAAGATAGAGGTGAGGCCAACGCTAGCCGGCGAGTACATCCTCACCCCCAAGGACGACGAGTCGGCGGCACTCCTGCGCCGCCTCGCTCAGGAGGGCGACAGGGTGATTCTCCTCGACCCGAGCGAGAGGAGGCGCAGGGTGGTATTAGAGCGCTACCCCGTCAGCCTCCCCCTCGAGGCGATAGAGGCCCATCCCCATGTGGTCTCCGCCAAGCGGCTACGGGCAGGCAGGTTTAATATCCCCACCAGGCAGGTGCTACTGGTGTACGAGGGACCACCGCCGCCCAAGCTCGACCTGGGCAGCTGGGGCCGCTACTTCCTGCGCCCCGACCGAGGAGAGCCTGTGAGGTGCTACAAGTGCCACCGCTTCGGCCACCTCAAGGCAACATGCAAGTACCCCGTCAGGTGTGGCGTGTGCAGCCAGGCCCACCCGACAGAGGAATGCATCGGGCGCCACAAGGCCAAAGAGGTCACCACCGCTTGGTGCCCAAACTGTAACAAAAAGCACCGCGCGTGGAACGCTCAGTGCCCCGAGAGACGCCGGAGGACGCAGGCACGGGGACCCCAGCAGCTGCAACAGGAACCACGCGGGCACCCACGTCGCCATGGCAACCACCGATTTGTTCCTGTGCCACTGCCAAATCGGCCGGCGTGGGTCACCCGACCACCCCCCAGAGACCCCAGGGACCCCGCACCTGGAGAGGCCACCTCAGGTCAGGCCGGATTTAGGGTGGGCGAGCAGCCGACAATGAGGGGAGGAAACCCCACCACCAGCCCTGCTAATCCTGCTAATCCCCCGCCACACCTTCCCTCCTCCCAACAGCCTCTACCACAGAGGAGAGGAAATGGCAGGCGCCGCCAACGACAACGAGCACACCAAAGGGAGCCCCAACCCACCACCCGCAGCCCAGCAACCCACCGCCCCGCCCGCAGCGCAGCAACCCATCACCCTGCCCACAGCGCAACTCACTTCCCCGCCACAACACTCGAATGGCCGTGCACCCTCAGGGGACAGCACGGGCCTCAGCGAGGAGATCCGCGCCATAGTCAACACCATCCTCGAGCGTGTGATGCAGGTGGTGAAGATGATGCTGGCCCGCCCGGAGAGCAACCCCTCCACCGAGGAGGAGCTGGACGCCCTGCTCCGCGACGAGGTTACCACAGCCATCGCGGGGAGTGACAGCCAGCTTCCCCATCCACCACCAACACCGAGGGAGGCCACACAGCTCTCCCCCCACCCAGCGGATGTGCAGCACCAAGATGGAGGAGCACATCGAAGCCGAACCCCCCACGGCCCAAGCCGCTGCGCCCGGGCTGAAGGTGCTCCAGTGGAACGTGCAGGGCCTTCGACCCAAGAGGCACCAGGTGCTGCAGGTTGTCTTCGAGGAGGAGCTCGACATAGTCCTCCTACAAGAGACCCTTGCGCCGGCCGACTTTGAGTGGCGCATGGCAGGCTACACTTACCATGCGCTCCCGGCCACCCAGGAAGGCAGGCGCGGCTGCGCAGCGCTAGTGCGGAGCTCCATACCGCATCGCCGGATTGCCGCCCCGGTGCACTGCGGGGACGGCGTGGAGGTCCTGGCGTTACAGCTCCACCTGGGGGCCCTCTCGCTCACTGTCTACAACCTATACAGGAGCCAGCGACACGTGATGGAGGTAGGGGAGCTCTTCACCCTCGCCTCTCATTCCAGCCTCCTCGTAGCAGGAGACTTCAACGCCCACCACCCCACGCTGCACTCCGTGTCTCCCACCAACAAGACGGGCCGCCACCTGGCAGTTCTCCTCGAGGACGTCCCTCACATCCACCTCCTCAACACCGGCGAGGCCACCCACATCCGCGGGGGGCGGTTTGACCTCACACTGGTGTCGAGTGACCTGTTGCCCGGCGCCACCTGGCAGGTGCACCCCACACTCACCAGCGACCACTACGGCACCATCACCACCCTCGCTGTGGCGCCGCCCATTCCCCCTCTCCCGCCCCCGCGGTGGAACGTCAGGAGGGCCGACTGGAGCAAGTTTCAGGCCACTCTCGACGAATGGTGGTCCACCTACGAGCCGCCCGCAGACCTACACCAGCAGGAGAGGGACCTGACGGCGGCTATAGAGAGCGCAGCAGACGCGGCCATCCCCAGGAGCACCTCGAGCCGCCGCCGACGCCCCGACTGGTGGTTCTACAGCGAGGAGGTGCGGGAACACAACCACCTCGTCAACGTGCACAGGAAGCTGTACAGGAGGCGCCCTAACGCCACCAACCAGAGGCTCCTGCAGGACGTGGTGGCGCGTGCGCGACAGGTGTCCCTGAAGGCCAAAGAGGCAAAATGGCTGAAATGGTGCGCCACCTTCAACCAGCACACCTCCCTAGGCCAGCTGTGGAGAAGCCTCAGAAGGGCCTCCGGGGCGGCGCAGCCCCGCCCAGCCGCCCATCCTCACCCACGCCAGGAGGCAGAAAGGTTGATCGACACCCTCACCACGAAGGGCTCCAGCAACCAGCTCCCCCCCCACACCCGCCAACTCCAGCAGCGTCTACGGCAACTGCGCGACGCGGCGGTCAGGGAGGCGCGTGACGTGGCTGACGTGACGGATCAACCCTTCACACCACAGGAACTGGCCAGGGCGATGAAAGGGAGAGACACGGCCGCGGGAGCGGACGGCGTGACTTACTCCATGCTGGCACACGCCGGGCCCGCCGGAGACGCCGCGCTGTTGGCGTTGCTCAACGCGTCGTGGCTGGCGGGCCGCCTGCCGCCCGCCTGGAAGGACGCTGACATTCAGCCCATACCCAAGCCCAAGGAGCCAAACAGCTTCCGGCCCATCTCCCTCCTGAGCTGCACAGGGAAAACCGCCGAAAGAATGGTGCTGTCTCGCCTCCAGTGGCGCATGGGAAGCCCGCACCCCAACGTGTTTGGCTTCACTAAGGGCAAGAGCACAGCAGACAGCCTCATCACCCTGCTGGTCCACACCAACAACCGTCCCACCATCACGGTCTTCCTCGACCTCGAGAAAGCCTTCGAGCTAGCCAGCCCACACGCCATCCTCACCGATCTCGTGAGAAAGGGGATCCGAGGACGCCTACTCGCCTGGCTCCAGGACTACCTCCAACAGCGGCGGGCCAGGGTCAAGTTTCAGGGCTTCAAATCCTCCTTCAGGGGCTTCGATAACGGGACCCCCCAGGGCGGCATACTCAGCCCGTGCCTGTTCAACCTCCTGATGGAGCAGCTGGTGGCGCTGCCCTTCCGGGAGGGCACCACTCTTCTGAGCTACGCCGACGACCTCTCCCTCGTCGTCACCGGGAGGGGTAACAAGCTCGCCAGGGCGCAGGAGGCACTTGACATCATCACCGACAAGTGCGAGGAGCTGGGGCTCACGATCTCCCCTGGGAAGTAGCGGGCCATGGCCATCAGGGACACCACGCCGGCCGCACAGCTGCGCGTCCAGGGAGTCGGGCTGGCCTGGACGTCCTCCTACCAGTACCTCGGGGTGTGGATAGACCAGCAGCTGTCCTTCACACAGCAGGTCAGCTACCTGAGAGAAAGGACGCTGGCCCGGCTCAACGTCATGAGGGCCATGACGCGGCCGTGGACGGGCGCCACCTTCTCCGTCCTCCGGCTGTACTACCTGCGGGCGGTGCGCTCCCTGGTGGACTACAGCGCACCTGTCCTCGTAGGCCTGTCCCGGCACCAGCAGCAGCGCCTGGAGGTGGTGCAGAACAACGCCATGAGGACCATGTTGGGAGCACCGCGGTGGACCAGCGCCTGCGTGATGCAGAATGAGACCCGACTGGTGCCCCTCACCTGCAGGGTGGACTGCATCATGGCCTGCCGCCACCTACTTAGGTGGTCCGTCCACCTCTGTAGGGCTTGCTGTTTGTCGGCCAGAGTGGACTAAACACTCCCCCGTCATTACTGGTAATGGAGGCTTACCAGTGGTGACGTATGTGCCTGCCCGACTACCATCAAGGGCATGGCTGAGCCTCCCCACGTGTTTGCCGTGCGTGGCGTCCCGTACACTCCCCGCGCCCTCTCGTCTGGGAGTTGAGTCCACCGCGGGGCAGGGTGTAGTTCCCTTCGGTGGACAACACGCTCCTTTGGCGGGAGGGTTGGGGTAAGACGGGTGGTCTTGTGTGGCCCCGCTCTATCAATCGGCTGGTCATGCGTTGGCTAGGGTCAAGTGGCTGTTGTCTGGTGGGCACCGCAATGGTCCCGCGGCTGCCGCCTCACACCAGGCAGCTGCCACGTATACTTCCCCCACTACCCCTGAGGCTGCTGTGAGCTGTTGCTCCAGCATTAGCCTCCCCATGTTGGGCTCCGTGGTGGGTGGGGGGGTGGGGAAGTGAAATAATTGTCACCTTTTATGGCGTCTATATCCCCGCAGTTCCCTCGGCCTCCATCCCTACCTGACCTCCGACCGTCCCTGAAACCTCTTCTCGGCCTTTTCCTCATCGCCACCCTGGAGCCGTTTCAGGCTCCGAGTGGCACTAAAAGGGCATCTGCCTCTTCTTTCTTAATCCCCAGACCCGGTGGCTCCCGGACCAAGAGCCGGAAGCAGGGACCAAAGAATGTGCCAGTCTCGCAGAGTTCTCAAGTTGAGGTCCTGCCCGGTCTATTTGAATCTGTATCCTATGACAAATACATCACCGTAAAGTCCCTAGATGGTCGATCTGTTAATGATCTCGACATTTTCGAAGTTCACCGTGAACTTGTCAAGACTTGCGGCAGAGAGCCGAAGATGCTTCCGCAGGGAGATGGCAGCCTTCTTGTGGAAGTCTCTTCTCCTGAAGAGAGTGAAAGACTCCGTGCCCTCACCTCAGTTCCCGGGGCTGCAGTATCATGTGCCCCCCATGCTACCATGAACCAATCGCGCGGCGTGGTATTTTCAAGAGACCTCCTTCGTTACTCGGAGGAGCGCCTGGTTAAGGAACTCGAGGAGTATGACGTTGTTGCGGTGAGGCGTGTCCACAAGAAAGAAGAAGGAGCACTGACACCCACACCCACACTATTCATAACTTTTAATCGGCTAGAGCTCCCTAGAACTGTAAAATTGGCATGGTTAAACCTCCACGTGAAACCATATGTCCCAAACCCCAGACGTTGTTTCCATTGCCAGTTATATGGACATGTGACTCGGACATGCCGCCGCCTGCAGAATGGTCTCCCTAAAGTATGCGTCACCTGCGGTAGGGATGACCATGGTGAGGAGTGCCCGGGCCCTGTTCGGTGCTACCATTGTGCCGAGCCCCATCCAGCTTCATCGAAAGAGTGTGATCGCCTTAGATTTGAGAGAGAGGTGCTTACCATTCGAAATAAAGAGAAATTGTCTTTTGTAGAGGCAAAGCGACTCGCCCTTACCAGGCTGTCTAGTCCTGGTAGAACCTATGCCTCAGTTCTCCAGTCACACGCTCAACGCCGTCTCAAAACCTCCCAGGATATGTCGTGCTCTGCAGCTCCCGTCGTTTCTGTGTCGACGCCTTTACCTGAAATCACACCAAATCGTGTCCCGCTCCGAACAGAGCCACAACAACAGAAACGTTCACGCAGTGAGGAGTCTCTCGATGAGACTCCCCCTACCAAGCTGCAAACTCCGGCGCCAGTTGTAGGATCGCCGGAGGTACCCCGGGCGTCGGCTGCTGCCGCCGCCCCTGCGCCAGCTACTCCGGCTGTCTGTGGGCCGGAGTCTGCTGGTGCTCAGGCTTGCGGTGCGTCGCTGCCGGCGCCCGTGGCCTCAGCCTCCGGAGAGTCTTCTCCGGGGACCTCCTCTGCTTCCTCCTCCTCTGCTGCTACCTCAGAGTGGCGGACGGTTGGGAGAGGCGGGAGAGGGAAGACGCCGGCAGCAGTCGCGGGCAGGAGGGTAGTTGAATGTCCCCAGCCTGCCAATCGGTCTGCGGTACATATGGTCTCGCAACCGGCTACAGCTCAGACCAAGGGTCCTTTAATGAAGGGTGATGGCCCCTTTAAAAGGAACCCAGTAGGTGCAGGGCGATTCCTCTCCGGAAGAGCCCCAAAGCACCTCACTAAGTAATCATCTTCAATATCGTGCAGTGGAACTGCCGTGGTCTGCGTGCCAATTGGGAAGAGTTGCTCAGTCTTATAGCCCGTTATTCCCCAGTATGCATTTGCATTCAGGAGACCATGGTAGGAGAAAGTACTCCTTTTGGGCCTCCTGGTTACCATATTTTATATTCTTATCCTCTACAAGACCAAGGGAATCGTGGCGGCAGTGCCATACTGGTCCGCCGTGATATCCCTTTCTCACGCGTAAGGTTGTCAGCTCCCTTCCAGGCGGTCAGCATCCAGCTCTTTCTCCCACGACAGTACACAGTTTGCAGCTTATACCTTCCTCCAAGCGCTCATGTAGAGAGGAGGGATCTTGATAACTTGATCGCTGATCTTCCTGCCCCTTTCCTCTTACTAGGCGATGTGAATGGCCGTCATCCATCAGGGGAGACTGCACCACTAACCCTCGAGGCGTGATGCTGGCATCTGTGGTAGAAGATGAGGAACTGGGAGTTCTTAATTCTGAGATATGACGCACTTCCATAGCCAAACGGGTATTTTACGGCTATCGATGTGTCTTTGTGTTCTTTAATATTATTTTAGATTTCAACTGGAAGGTTTTACAGAACTTGCATGGAAGTGACCACTTCCCTATTGTTTTATCGTCAGCCAAGGGCGAACCACGCACTCGCCTCCCACGCTGGCGTATAGATAAAGCAGACTGGCAACTCTTCAAACAGCTAAGTTCCACTGCACGGTCATTAGATGACTTCAGCAGCACTGGCGAAGCGGTGGCATATTTTACTACCTTACTACACTCGGCAGCCATATTAGCAGTTCCAAAGACGTCTGGTCACTTTCCCAGACGTCCCATGCCTTGGTGGACCCCTGAGTGCGCCGCTTCTGTGAAGGCAAAACGAGCCGCTTTCTCACGCCTCTGCCGACATCGTGGAGATCCACATTACTTAGAAGCCTTCAAACGGGCGCGTGCCCATGCCCGACGGGTCCTTAAAGAGGCCCGTCGTGCTTCGTGGAAGGCATACGTATCCACCCTAAACAAGGAGACGTCCCTAGCGCAGGTATGGAAACGAGTGAGGAAAATCTCTGGGAAATATACCGTCCCTTCCCCTCCTGTCCTGTCAGAAGCAGGCAGGAACGTGGCCGAACCTATTGCAGTTGCTCAAGTCCTTGCCCAACATTTTACAAATGTATCTAGGAAAGACACTACATCTCCTTCGGGACGCCATCGTCGGCGCTTGGAGTCTGCTGGCCTCAGTTTTGCTTCTAATAACGGCGAGTCGTATAATGCCCCTTTTTCTAGTCTTGAACTTCGTTCAGCTCTAAACCAGTGCCATGACTCGTCACCAGGTCCCGATGACATCCCATACTCCTTTTTACGTCATATTCCTGACGAATCACTTATGTTTTTATTGTCTCTTTTTAATAGAATTTGGTATACCGGTGATTATCCGTCTTCCTGGAGCGTTGCCGTTATTATTGCAATCCCTAAGCCTGGAAAGGACCACCGGCAGGCAACAAATTACCGTCCCATATCACTCACTTCATGCCTTTGCAAGGTTATGGAGAAGATGGTGAATGGGCGGCTCATGTGGTACTTAGAGAAAGGGAATATTTTATCACAAGTACAATATGGTTTTCGCAAAATGCGATCCACCTCAGACGCCCTTCTATCTTTGGAGTCATCTATATGTGAGGCCTTCGCCTCCAACCAACACCAAGTTACAGTGTTCTTTGATTTGGAAAAAGCGTATGACACTGCCTGGCGTCATGGCATCTTACTTTCCTCCATGAGTTTGGTCTTCGTGGCCGGCTCCCGATTTTATCAAACAGTTTTATCGAATCGTTTCTTGAGGGTGAGGGTTGGAGACAAGCACTCTGATGCTCTTCTTTTAGAAGATGGTGTGCCGCAAGGGAGTATTCTCAGTGTTACTCTCTTCGCCGTGGCCATCAACAGCGTTATTAGTGTACTACCAGAAGGAGTCCGAGGGAGTTTGTATGTCGATGACCTGTCCATCTCAGTCTCTGGATCCAGGATGTCACTGATAGAACGAAAATTACAGCTGGCACTTAACAGGATATCCACGTGGGCTGAAACTCAAGGTTTTCGGTTCTCCCAAACTAAGACTGTGGCCATGCACTTCTGCCGTATTCATGGAGTCCACCCGGACCCAGGCCTATACTTCTACGGTCGCAGAATCTCATGTGTGGAGGAGACCCGATTTCTTGGGCTGATATTCGATGCAAGGCTGACCTGGGTCCCTCACCTCCGGTATATTAAGGCAACATGTTTGAAGGCAATTAACCTCCTTAGAGTTTTAGCCCATACCTCTTGGGGTGCGGATCGCCAGACCCTCCTCATGTTGCACAGATCACTTATACTTCCGAAACTGGAGTATGGGTGCGAGATATATTCATCTGCGTCGGATGCTCGTCTCCGTATGTTGGACTCTGTGCATCATGCTGGGGTCCGTCTTGCAACAGGAGCCTTTAGGTCATGTCCGATTGCTAGTATGTTAGTGGATGCCGGCATGCATTCCTTGGACCTGCGCCGGAGGTCTTTAATGCTGAGATGCTGGTATCGGACTCACCGCCTTCCAGATTCTGTGCCTTGTGTTACCGCCTCCCAAGATTCTCGCTCTCGCGTGTATGACGCTCGGCCGAGTTTCCCTAAACCTTTTGGATATAGGGTGCAGTCACTTATGGCAGCCTGGGCAGTTCTTCCATTCACTGTTTGTCCCCACCGCATCCCGAGGGTGGGCTATTGGCAGTTTCCCAGCGTAGAAGTGTGTAGACCTATAACGGACCAAAAGAGCTCCCTCCCCTGTTACGCAGCACAGTCCTTATTTTTAGAGCACTTCTCTTCTCACGAGGGCTCTGTTCCCGTCTATACGGATGGGTCTAAGTCGGACACTGGAGCAGGCTTCAGTGTCGTCTTTCCCACCTTCTGCCGGGGCGTTAGCCTTCCTAGAGTGGCGTCAGTCTTTACGGCTGAAACTTCCGCTATCTTACTAGCTCTCAAAATTATGTTTAGTCTCCCCCAGAACTCCTTTACTGTTTATAGCGACTCGTAGCGCACTGGCTGCTCTAGCGGCCCGTGATTACTGTCATCCCCTTATTTTATCGATTTTAGAATGGCTTTACTTATTAAACCGTCGAGGTAGTCGGGTGGCCTTTTGCTGGGTCCCGGCCCATGTAGGGGTTCAGGGGAACGAGCAGGCCGATCGGCTGGCCAAGGCGGCGGCTACCCGGCCTGTCCCTGCTGCTGCACCTCACCTTCGCCCACTTCCCTGCAAAGACTTGTACCCTAACATCCGAGCCACCGCTGATAGCGTGTGCCAGGCCAGATGGGAGGATATGACTGCCATCACCAAGATGGGGGAAGTCACGACCAGGGCAAGACGTCCGTGGTCTTACTCCCACATAAAGTGTCGCAAAACGGAAACCGTTCTGGCCCGCCTGAGGACGGGTCACACACGCTACACACAAGGCTTCCTCATGTCTCGGGGTGTGCAGCCTTACTGCGACGACTGCTTGGTCCCCATGACTGTCCGGCACTTGCTGGTCGAGTGCCCCAGTCTGCAGGACCTGCGTGAGCAGTACCTCTCCCGGTGTCATGTAGATGGAAATTTTTCCCTCTCCCTAATGCTGGGGGAAAAGGTGCTCACCCCGGGATATGACGTCATGGGGTATTTGCGGGAGGTGGGCGTTCTCCATCTCCTGTAGTCTTTTAAACGCTGAAGTTATTCTAATGGACCATTTTAGAACACTTTTTAATACCCCTCAACATACTTTGGTCCATGGATAGATTTTTCTAAACTAAGGTTATTTTACTAATTTGCTTTCCATTTTATTACGCACTCCGGCGCCATATGACCCAAGATGTTGCGGCGCCACGAAGGAAATCCCAAATCAATCAATCAATCAATCATGGCCTGCCGGGTGGCCAGAGTGCTGCAGCGCGACGTGGAGGGCGTGGCGCCGGGAAGACTCCGGTTAGCCATGGCACAGGGCGTCGAGTGCCTCTACAACAGGTGGCTAATCGGCACCACTATTACTGCCAACACCAGCCGGCACGCGGGTAACTGGCTGTGACGAGAGCCGGACCGCCCGGACCCCACCTACAGGCCTTCTGCCCCCTGGGAGCCCTCCGCCGCAGTGTTCACTGCCACACAGCTGCCCGCCAGCAAGGCGCAGTGCACTACCGCGGAGCTGCGTCAGCACGCCTTGATGGCCATGGCGCAGGTCACTGAGCAGGGCGCTGCGGTGTACTACACTGACAGCTCTGTCGACCCCGACAGCGGGAGGACGGGCGCCGCCTTCGTCACTGGTGGACGGCAGCGGGCGTGGAGGACATCAGACCACTGCTCCTCCCTCCAAACAGAGATAGTGGCAATCCTGCACGCCCTCGAGCACGCACAGCATCGCCAAGAGGACACCGTCGTGCTCCACACAGACTCCCGGGGGGCCCTGCAGGTGCTACAAGGCCACCCCAAGGACAACGTGGGCCTCATCACCGCCATCCTGGGCATCCTGCAAAGCCTTGCAGCGCAAGGCAGGCGGGTGCGGCTCCACTGGATCCCCAGCCATTTTGGAGTCAGAGGGAACGACGCCGCCGACGAGGCCGCCAAGATGGCAGCCAAAGGCCCCACCGTCACCAAACCTGTGCGGCCAAGCCTGCAACAGGCCAAGACACAGGCCAAACACGCAGCAGTCCACCACGCCCACCAGCAGCTCCGAGAACTGGAGGGAACAAAGAAACAGGCAGCCTGGTACGCTGCGGCCACCGCCTACACCCAACTGGACGCCGCCTACCAGCAGCGCAGGGCAGACGACGCGTTGCTGCAGCGCCTCAGACTGGGCTACTGCGCCAGGGAGGAGCTGTACGACGGCTTCGATGGGCGGATATGCGAGCACTATGAAGAGCGCGCCCGCCGCCCCCTGGTGCACTACCTCCTGTCTTGCCCAGCCACCGCGCGCCTCAGACCAGCGCCAGCGGCTGCCGCCCATCCTGCAGGAGACGGCCGGCCCCTGAGGCGGTGTGAAGCCAAGGCCGCCCTCACGGTCCGACACACCCCGACACAGGTCCTCCTCGAAGTGCTACGGGCGGCACCTCCCCCACGGTGACCAACGCCCGCACCCCGCACAGCCGGGCGACGTGAGCCGCGCTGACAGCGCTGCCACAACACCACGCCGCTAGCCTGCACCGCCACCGAACACCCCCAAAGGAACACAAAGGAAGAACAAACAACAGCAGACCTGCTGGTCCTTACGAGGTTGTTTGTGACAAGCTACACTAACTATCTAATCAAAGGTGGAAGATGAAGGACAGCAAAGGCGAAGGCTCCTCCCCACCTCCTGCCAGCTTTGGCTGGAGGGATGGGGGATCCCTCCAGCCAAAGCTGGCAGGAAAGGAAAAAGGACCATGCAGCATGGAAAAACTGCATGGAATTTATGTAGGAAAGAGGAAAGAACTACCATTACTGCTACCACTAACCGGGCGATAAAAGCGGACAAGGACACCAATATTCGAAAGAACTTAACGTTATTACGACAATGAGTAATATCTTAGTTGCTGGTTGGATTCAAAACACTTGTCTAATCTATTCTTGAAGGCCGTAACTGTTGTACTATCAACGACATCACAGGGTAGAGAGTTCCAAACATTAACAACTCGATTGAAGAAGAAGTGTTTAGCTTCGTGCGACGAGAATCTTTTACCACTTATCTTCAAATTGTGATTTCTTCTTGTTCTATTTGACCGATCAATTGTAGAGTAATCTTCCGCATTAATATCACTGAATCCTTTGAACATTTTAAACACTTCTATTAGATCGCCTCGCATTCTTCGTTTTGATAGGCTGAATAAATTTACTTCTTTAAGCCTTTGTTCATATGACAAATTTCTCAACCTAGGAATCATCTTTGTTACTCTTCGTTGAAACCGTTCCAACTTTTCTATGTCTTTTCTGTAGTAGGGAGACCAAAACTGTACACAGTACTCTAGACGGGGTCGAACCAACGAATTATACAGTTTTAATATTACTTTTTCCGATTTATTATTAAAGACTCGTCCGATGAAGCCAACCAATTTGTTTGCAGTTTTAACTACCTCTGAACAATGCTGACCGGGCTTTAAATCTCTTGATATAGTGATTCCAAGATCCTTTTCTTTACTTACTGCAGAAAGTTGTTGGCCATTCATTACGTACCGAACGCGATTGTTATTTTTTCCGATGTGCAACACTTTACATTTGTCAACGTTAAATTTCATTTGCCATTGATTGGCCCAACGTGCAAGTCGATCTAGATCTGATTGTAAAGCTTCTTCGTCGAGTGTCGCAGTTACTTTACTAGCAATTTTTGTGTCATCAGCAAATTTTGATACTTTGCAAGTGAGCCCATCATCGATATCATTAACATAAATTAAGAAGAGCATGGGGCCAAGCACTGATCCTTGAGGTACGCCGCTTTTGACATCGAGCCAGTTAGATGTAACACCGTTAAGAACTACTCTCTGTTTCCGCTCAGAGAGCCAGTCCGCGAGCCAATTGTGAACGTTTCCCGAGATACCGTGCGCCAGTAGTTTGCTGAGCAGTCGTTGGTGGGGGACCTTATCAAATCGTTCGTGTGGTTACCATTTTCATTAGCAAGCGGTCCGATACCACAAGTGAGTGACTTTTTATTATTTACATAGCTGAAAAATTCTTTAGGATTAGATTTACTTGCTTCCGCTATATATTCTTCAAGATTTTTCTTGCTTCGTTTTATTAATTTCTTGGTTTCGCGGCGAATTCTGTCCAACTCTAGTTTGTCAGCCTCGCTCTGAGTTGATATGTATCTACTGTATACGTATTTTTTAAGAGATAGGCTATTTTGAATTTCGTTATTCCACCATTTGGGTTTTTTCTTAGAAGCTGAACGTCTGTTACGATAGGGTACGCATATGCTTATGGCATTGTTTAATATTGTGGTGAAGGCCCCCCAAGATTTATCAATATCTGTTTCCGCCGTGATTTCAGTCCAGTCAGAATTATTTAGAATTGATCGGAGTCCTACGAAATTCGCTCTCTGATATATAATCAGGCACCTTTTCTTTACTAGGAGTTACTTTACTTTCTTTCATATTGATGCTGAATGTGATTGTTCGGTGATCGCTAGAACTAAAAATTGGACCAACATTTACTTCGTTAACTAGATCAGCTGTCGTTGAAAAGATAAGGTCAAGTATATTATTTTCGAATGTGATTCGAGTCGGGAGTTTTGCGGGTTGAGTGCACCCTTACGGTGGAGCTGCTGGTGTTCTCGCCTCCGCGTTTTTTGGCTTTCGAAGAGCCACTTGGTCACAGAGCAGCCTCCCGAAACGGGCTGCTCCAACAGGGTTTAAGTGAATGCCATCAGGAAGGAACAAGTCTGAATCGTAGTAAAAATTGTTCCACAAGTTAGCGAACTGGACGTTTTCTTGTGAGCAAAGGGACTGAAGTCTGTTGTTTGTGCTGAAGGCCTTATTGTAAAAGCTAGATTCGGCACCGACCCTCGGGAGGATTCCTGAGATTATGATGTTACTGGCATCCGTTTTACGTTTATACTGCTTGATCATGCGGCGGTATTTCTCAAGCAGTTCCTCAGAAAGGGTTGTCTTTACGTCATTTGTCCCCGCGTGAATGACAAAGAGGGTGTTTCGGTCGGCATTTCTCGTGACATCATCGCACGCTGCAGTGATGTCGTCCAGTCTGGCACTTGGATAGCAGTAACGTTTTCTGCGGCCGTTTGATGAACGACCACAGAACTCAACCAGCTGGCCACGCACCATGGAGTCCCCAACTAGGCGAGTCTCGAACTCATCCTCTATGGTGTCTGCCAGCACCTGGAACCTATTGAAGGTAGTGGGGGTCAGTAAATCCTTGGTTGCCTGCTTCGGTTTGGCTCCATTCCTTACAGGTTGGATCCCGACATCCTGTGAAGCAGGAAGAGAAGCGTTAAGTGGGGCAGGCTGGAAGTTGTCCTGTGAGGCAGGCTGGGAGTTAGCCTGTGAAGCAGGCTGGGGGTTAGCCTGTGAGGCAGGCTGGGGGTCAGCCTGTGAGGCAGGCTGGCGGTTCTGTGAGGCAGGCTGGGTGTAGTCCTGTGAGGCAGGCTGGGGGTTAGCCTGTGAGGCAGGCTGGGGGTTATCCTGTGAGGCAGGCTGGGGGTTATCCTGTGAGGCAGGCTGGGAGTCAACCTGTGAGGCAGGTAACACGTCCTCCCGTGAAGCAGGAGGGTCGTCTGGAGAGGGCACAGTCTCGGTGGAGGGCCTCTCCACCATCGATGGTGGAGTCACTGCCACATTAGTTAAAACAAATTCTTGAAGGGCTACAAATTTCTTTTCAAGTTCATTGTGCTTGACTTTCCATTCAGTCACAGCCTTCTGAAGATGTAATCTTTGAACGCAGAGGCGGCAAGTTTTACTCAGCTGGAAGAACTGAGCTGCAAAACGTCCGGGACAGACGTCACACTTAAAGTTCGAAGGCATTGTTAGAAATTTAAGCGAGTTAACAGTTTGGGCAAATATTAAAAGCGCTTTCGAAAAAACTTAAATTGTGACCATAAATTGAATTGTATAAAAATTGTGCATGGAAATTAGATACTGCTGTGTTAGATGCCTCCAACACTGGGAGTTCGCTCCCACAGGGTCTTGAAAAGGCCTCAAAGACCAATCGCTTGTCCTGAGCCGCGGTCACGAGAGAGATTTTCACAACCCGGCGCTTTTCAGCTATTGTCCTCGAAGTTTTGTCCCATAGAACGGGGCCGGCGTAGTCACACAGAGCAGAGCTGGCAAGGGAGGAGAGAAACCAGCAGTTCGTTCCCAATTTCCGAAACGTCTAACCCAACTCTGCGACCCTTTCGAGGCCTGGCCAGTGGCACCTGTCACCAGGTGTTCTCCACCAACTCTAGAGAGTATCAGACGCCCTTCCTGAGAGACCAAAAAGCTGAAATATTCCTTGGGTATAAGAAAAACCCTCAGAAACTCCACCTAGAAGCCGGGAGGTACAACCTCAAATGGCCCACGGAAGACATCTCTTTCAGGAGAAAACAAGAACCAGTTATTATGCAGAATAGGGATGGGAGTATCGTCGATAGAGGGGAGGGACGGGGAGCTCACACCGACAACTGGTTCCCAGGGAGGCTTTTTAGTGTAGAGGTCGCCACACTCCTCTACACCGCAGGCCTAAATAATTAGGCACGGTCCAGCTGACTAGGACCCTGGAACTCCAGCCATTGTCTCATAAAGAGATCCTCTGTCTGCAGTCCAATCCACCACTGCTGCTGCCCAGAGGCTTCACCGTGACCCTGCCACGGGAGACAGATCAGGTATTACACCTTGTCCAAGGGTGACCTGAGACTATGCAGGGCAGGGACGTCTAGTTCCCTGAGGTGAAAACAATTCACCCGCACAGCGGTGGGCCGATGCCCGCTTTGTCCAACTATATAATATTGTTTACGTGTATTTATTATGGATCCGAGCATGTACATGTAATGGATGCAAATCACGGGCATCACATATATGGTATAGTTGCACAATAAACCTCTACAAAAGAAAAAGTTTGTCGAAATAAAGTAACCCTGGCGGATATGAGTTTCTGTACCCGTAAACCAATTAGCACTCAGAACACTCGCTGCCACCAACAGTCACACCCGCCTCTGATAAGTAGGCAAGGGTGTCACCGCCTACCCAGCTGTGTGTGGCACTCTTACGGAATGTTAATTGGTCCCGCCTGGCTCGCGGGCCTAAGCTGCCAGTTATGCATTTTCTGCTGCAGTGTTACCACGCAGGGAGAGCGAGCCGTCCTGCCAGGGCTCCCCAGCTTCATTCACACTTTCTATTACACTCTAGTCTAAATCATGCTTGAAATGAGATATGAAACTATATTACCAAGTATAAAAACACAAGAAAAGTAGAGACAACTACGAGCATGGTCGTACAGTACTGAGTCGCCTTGGAAGTCTGACTCTGCAGTGCACTCTGCACTCTGCAAGCCCCCTTCTCTCCTCGTTCTGTTGTCATACACTGGTAGTGAGGAAGGGAGCCCTGCCACTTTTCCCTTGCAACTTATTCTTCTTGTTCTTCGTGGGCTGTGTGCGTGTACTGCCTTAGTGCAAACAAAAGATATCGAAATACTTGGTACTATAGTTTCATATCTCATTTTAAGCATGATTTTGAGTGTAATAGAAAGTGTAAATGAAGCTGGGGTGCCCTGGCAGGACTCTTTGTGGTACCTATATATATATATATATATATATATATATATATATATATATATATATATATATATATATATATATATATATATATATATATATATATATATATATATATAGGGACGGTAAACTGTGGGCACTTGCTGCATGGACGGCACACTGACGTACCCTGCGTCCCAGGGTTCTTACCCCAAATCCTGTCAACAGTGGTGTTCTGCATGGCTCTGTTCTATCTCCCACTATCTTTCTATTGTTCAGTATATGATATTTCCATAACAGACTGACTTATGTTCACTCCTACGCCGATGACTCTACTCTGTACTACTGAACATCATTATAGTCAAGCCCAAAGACCAATGGAACGGATCGAGTTGAGCACTGAGGCAAAGCGTAGCTAAAGCGTATGCGCCCAATTAACCTTTAGGTACTAATCATTTTTCGTACCTTAAGAGCAAACCAAGATAATAATAGCTGATATGCATCTTGGCGCGGTAAAAGGTTTTAAGTCGTCTATTCCATTCTTAATTGATTTACGGCAGACTAGCAAGCTGTCCTACATGCAGTTGCTATCAAGTAGGCCTACTTGTTGTATTTATATTCTTGCATATAATGTCTTTGAATCTTTTTTATGCCTTCTAATGTTCATAACAGTAATATCACCTGATGTGAAACTATAAAGCTCTTCGTTGTGGGTGTGAGAGGTGTGTTAATTACGTCACCAATTAAGGCTGTTTAATGTTTATGAGGATGGTTGTTGAGGGAGATGAAAGCCTGAGTAGGGGAGTCAGTCCCAATGCTGCGAGTGAGAAGCACGGAACAGTCGTTGGCAGACCTATTTGGAGATGTAATATTCAGTGTTACTGGCAGAGAGTGAAAGGGTGCTGAAAAGGATTGTGAAGGAATTTAACAAGGTAAATAAGAATTAAGAAAGCTGATAGCAAATGTTGGCAAAAAAAAAACCCAGTCCATCGAAATTGAAAAGATATTCTGAGTTGGGCAGAGGACGATGAGAGAAGAGAAGTTAGGGGACGTAATTAGTCTTAAGTACATAGAGGCAGTTCTGTGTAAGCGTGGGAACATGAGAGAGATAGAGAGAGAGAGAGAGAGAGAGAGAGAGAGAGAGAGAGAGAGAGAGAGAGAGAGAGAGAGAGAGAGAGAGAGAGAGAGAGAGAGAGAGAGAGAGAGATATGAAGTAGTTTTCCTGTATGGCTCCAAATGCTGCAAAACAGACTGCCGCTGTTAATGAGACAATTTATATTCTATTGAATGCCTCCAGATGTAAACTAAATTAAAGACCTATCTTAGTTACAGAGGCGGTGAACTCCAGAGCGTGCGGTGAGGGAGCTAGTCCTTAAGACGTTTAGTTTGTCACTGTTGGTGACATATGTATATGCTGGATAAGTTGTGGCAAGTATACTTTACTTCTGTACTTCTGTATCAAGAACAAATGAACTTTTCGAGAGTTGTGCTTTGGAGACAGCAACACTATATATTATTATTATTATTATCACTCGGCTAACGTGCTTCGGGACAGCCCTAACACGCGGTGCGCCTAACCTAACCTAACCTAACCAAATTCGGCAAGTCCCTCCTCCATAACCCCCGTCATAGAGACCTACTCCCACCCGCCCTCCCTCCCCCCACTAGACCCACAAGACACCACAATATTCTCGTCCCGGTCAAAACTCGCACGGACAGATATCGGCTTAGTGCGATACCGACACTTGTGAGGGTCATTAACACCTCCATGATCACATGACCCCTCCACTCCAACACACACACACACACACACACACACACACACATCACCCTTCCCCACTTCCCCCATTACTCACCACATGAAACTCATTGTATGGTATTTTTGTGTATTTTCAGCCTTATGGCTGCCTACAAATGAATAAACCATTTATTATTATTATTATTATTATTATTATTATTATTATTATTATTATTATTATTATTATTATGCCACGCACTATAGCCTTGCCCTGGCTGCCGCCGCCTGACGCACGCCTCAACACTGGCACGGTCGACACAGCTAAAGGCATCTGCTTGGAAACTCATACCAAGGTCAGCAGATAAGTACAAATCAAAGTTACACACTTAAGATTTTTCTTAATGTCAAATTCCCCTTTCATTCTGTATTATCTTACCAATACGTGTTGAGCCGCTGCGGTACTCTCTGCTCGGTGGGCACTGTTCCTCCTGCTGGCTGGCCCCAAGGGTTAACGTGCTACACTCCCTGCCCGGCACCCTGCATATACCTAAACGCTGCTCAGTACTCACCCCACGTACTGCCCCGCACTGACACTAGGGGCCGCGGCGTAGCCTTGGGGTGGAGCGCCGTGAATGGCTGCCGCGAGCCGCGTCACTGCCATCGCGGCTCGCGAGTGGCCAGCGTGAGGCACAGTTAAATCTTTTCATGTATCTAATCATTCGTACGCTGACGCCCTGAAGAGCCGCGCTGAGGCGAGGGTGTGCACGTGTGCTGCTACTATGAGGGTGCAGTTACCAAGGCTGTGACCGCTTGTGTGTGCAGCGGGGTGAAAGTCGGTCTAATATAATTCTATTAAAAGTTAATTGACTCCCTATATAGGTATCTATACAAGTGTGCTCACACGACAAAAAAGATCCCGTAGAAAAGTAGCAGCAAAGTGGCGCACAGCCTATTTTGTGAATAGCCCAGCAGGGCCTTAAATGATCACTGTAATTTTATGAGGACAGGTGTGTGTGTGTGTGTGTGTGTTGATCTGTGCTGTAGTAGATGGTCACTTCTACCCCAAATCCTTTCAGCAGTGCATGGTGTTATGCTAGGCTCGATCTGTTCTATCTCCCACTACCCTTCTATTGTTCAATATGATCTTTCCCTAACAGCCTGAACCAGTGACATCTCAAGTAATGGACGGCGGACTCTTTTCATTTTGCGGCACCCTCGTCATTAAGCCGCGAATTTTGGAAAATCAACCGCTTTTTTGCGAATCGCCATAACTCCCTTATTTCTGGGGCTACAGAAAAGTGTATGGTATCAATCGACGGAAAAAATGAAAGGGCTATATTGTGTAATAAGCGACCGGGCTCAAAAACCGACTCAAAAGGGTAAACAATCGAATAAATTCGCAAAAAACGACTCTGAAAAAAAACTATTTTTGAGTTCCCAACCTTGAATCCCATTCATTGTTTGAGAATTTAAAAACCCTATTTAACAAATAATTTAGCCCTACCAATGTGCTTTCCAATATGATGCATAACATTTCACTACTCCTAGTAGTTTCGTCGCTAGAGCTCGAAACGTAAACCCTCTTGAGAGCGATTTTGACGAACTCAGACACTTTGCCGTGTTTGTTTAGTGTGGCATTGCTATTGCTAGAAAGGTTTGCCTCTAGAAGGCTTTACTTTGACATGTAGCCCCTCGTGGCAATGTAGTTTGACCAGCTCGAAGCATATTTTGATAGCTCGATTCCAAGTTTGTCGTCGAGCCGTCACAAAATAGCCTGCTTTTCGGCCTTTTGCCGCGATTTGGACATGTTCTAGGCCTTTGCTTATAACTTTTTTTATTGATTTAGTGGTTTCCAATTTATTTTCTGATTATTGATTTGTATTAATAGAGCTTTAATTTGCCACCAAGCACGCCTTCGTAGCTTCAGTAGTTTTTGCTCGAGCTTGACCAGAAGTCGCGACGAAAATTCGCCGAATCTGACTCATTTCACGCGACGCGACGAAAAAACTTCCTGGCGCCAAAAAAAATTAATACATCTGCATAAACATTTATATATGAACACTTCAATATGTTGACTATCTTGTATTAAGGCCATTTTAAGATATATATATATATATGAAAAGCTACTTTTTTATATATAATCATTTCACTATATAAATCAACCTATATTAAGCCTTATTATACATGTTATTTTTTTTTTTTAGCATCCAACCCTATTTCTTCCCATTTATGAATAATACATTTAATTAGCTTTTTTTTATACCAAATATGAATGTATATATGTATGTGTGACGGCTCGACGACAAACTTGGAATCGAGCTATCAAAAAATCCTTCCAACTGGTCAAAGTACTTTGCCAAGAGGGGCTACATGCCAAATTACAGCCTTCTAGAGGCATTAACAAGGCCACACTAGACAAAAACGGCAAAGAGTCTGGATTTCGTCAAAATCGCTCTCAAAAGGGTTTACATTTCGAGCTCTAGCGACGAAACTACTGGGAGTCGGGAAATGTTATGCATCATATTGGAAAGCACATTGGTAGGGCTAAATTATTTGTTACATAAGTTTTTTGAAATTTTTAAATTTGAATATTTTTTTTTCAGAGCCGTTTTTCGCGAATTTATTCGATTTTTTACCCTTTCGAGTCTGTTTTTGAGCTCAGTCGCTTACTACAAAATGTAGCCCTTTCATTTTGCCGTCGATTGATACGAAAAACATTTCTGTAGCCCAGAAATAAGGGAGTTATGGCGATTCGCACCAAAGCGGTTGATTTTCCAAAACTCGCGGCTTAATGACAGGGCTGGGGCAAGTTTCCGGTCCAAAGTGTTGGGTTCACTGCCTGAACTACATTCACCCCTACGCCGATGACTCGACGCTGCACTACCCGATCAACATCATTTTAACACAAGACACTTCCAATGGGAACATGACTCAAGGCTGGACGCTGCAGGACGCTTAACTCTGACCTTGATGTCATTTTTGAATGGGCAGAAGGAACTTGGTGTCCTTTATTATCTCCAAAAAATCAATGCCACCTCGACACAATTATAATAACCTCCCAAACACCTACCCGGCCCCTATTCTTTGACAACACTGATATATCTCCCTTTCTTCTACACTAAATATTATGTCTTTCCAGAACTCAGGAATCTTAACTGGGAACTTTTATATTTCATCTCCTGCTGCCTTCCCGATTATAGCAAGGTTCATAGTCACGCGCTAGGTACTGACGGGACCTTCACACACCACACACCCCATCACCCTTGCTCAAGGGGAGACAGTAATTAACCGCTCCTTGTCAGCGGAAATATCCCGATCTGAACGAGGCTCGAACTTCAGCCTGCCAGGGCAGAGCTTTATCCACTGAGCTACTGGAACAGTGTGTGTGTGTGTGTGTGTGTGTGTGTGTGTGTGTGTGTGTGTGTGTGTGTGTAATTCACCACGGCTTAATCACGAGTTGGACTCGCAATCGCCAGCCAGTCGACATACGAGCAAGCTCATGCTCATCTAGGCCCTAGCTGATGCTTATTGTAGCTAGTCGATCTCTGGGTACTGTTATGAACTCTCACACCACACATTTCATCCCAAGAATATCAAGGAAGGCAACCTCCTTGTCAGCGGAAAGATTCCGGCCTGAGCGGGGCTCGAACTGCCGCCTGTCAGGCCTTGATGCGTGGCAGCTCACTAACGGACTGAGCTACGGAGTGGTGTGTGTGTTTTTTTTTTTTTTTTTTTTTTTATGTTGCGGCCTATTGCGCCGGTAGGCTTCTTCCCGGTGGGGCCTGATGGTCGGCCCAAGTCTTCTTCGCGGTGGGGCCTCATGGTCGGCCCAACCCCTTCTGGCGGCCAAACGAGTGTTTGCTGTTAAGGGCGCCATCTTGTATTGGCTCATGCTGCCCCCCGGAACTCATTCTTGATTCGCTTGGACGGCTTCTTCTAGACTCTAGAGTCTGGGTTGATGGATGGTCTTCAGGACAGCATGTGGGTAGTTTTAAGCCACTCGGCGGTGACTGAACCCGCGTCGTCCATCACGCGGTGAATGTGGGCCCAGCACGCTACCAGTTCGTACCACCTACCTAATAATAATAATAATATTATTATTATTATTATTATTATTATTATTATTATTATTAATAGTAATAATATAAATAATAGGTATAATAATAACACTAAAAATATTATTATTATTATTATTATTATTATTATTATTATTATTATTATTATTATTATTATTATTATTATTATTATTATTATTATTATTATTATTATTATTATTATTGCTCTAATAATAATTATAATTATTATTACCATTTTTATTATCATCATCATCATCTTTTTTATTATTATTATTATTATTATTATTATTATTATTATTATTATTATTATTATTATTATTGCCATTAGAGGGCTACATTAAGTTACAGCCTTCTAGAGGCATTAACAATTATTATTACACTAGACAAAAACGGCAAAGAGTCTGGATTTCGTCAAAATCGCTCTCAAAGGGTTTACATTTCGAGCTCTAGCGAATTAACTATTATTATTATTATTAATGTTATGCATCATATTGGAAAGCACATTGGTAGGGCTAAAGTATTATTGTTAAATAAGTTTTTGAAATTCTCAAAAATGAGCAGGTTTCAAGGTTGGGAACTCAATTATTTTTTCAGAGCCGTTTTCGCGAATTTATTCGATTTTTACCCTTTCGAGTCTGTTTTGAGCTCAGTCGCTTACTACAAAATGTAGCCCTTTCATTTTGCCGTCGATTGATACGAAAAACATTTCTGTATTAGAAATAAGGGAGTTATGGCGATTCGCACCAAAGCGGTTGATTTTCCAAAATTCGTGAAAAATAAGGGCTGGGGCAAGTTTCCGGATTTTGTAGGGTTCACTGCCTGAACTATATTCATACGCCGATGACTCGACGCTGCACTACCCGATCAACATCATTTAACACAAGACACTTCCAATGGGAACATGACTCAAGGCTGGACGCTACAGGACGCTTAACTCTGACCTTGATGTCATTTTGAATGGGCACAAGGAGCTTGGTGTCCTTTATTATCTCCAAAATCAATGCCACCTCGACACAATTATAATAACCTCCCAAACACCTACCCGGCTCCTATTCTTTGACAACACTGATATATTTCCCTTTCTTCTACACTAAATATTATGTCTTTCCAGAACTCAGGAAACTTAACTGGGAACTTTTATATTTCATCTCTTGCTGCCTTCCCGATTATAGCAAGGTTCATAGTCACGCGCTGGGTACTGACGGGACCTTCACACACCACACACCCCATCACCCTTGCTCAAGGGGAGACAGTAATTAACCGCTCCTTGTCAGCGGAAAAATCCCGATCTGAACGAGGCTCGAACTTCAGCCTGCCAGGGCAGAGCTTTATCCACTGAGCTACTGGAACGGTGTGTGTGTGTGTGTGTGTGTGTGTGTGTGTGTGTGTGTGTGTGTGTGTGTGTGTAATTCACCACGGCTTGATCACGAGTTGGACTCGCAATCGCCAACCAGTCGACATACGAGCAAGCGTATGCTCATCAGGGCCCTAGCTGATGCTCATTATAGCTAGTCGATCTCTGGGTACTGTTATGAACTCTCACACCACACATTTCATCCCCCTTGCTCAAGGGGGGAAAGTAACCACTCCTCGTCAGCGGAAAGATTCCGGCCTGAGCGGGGCTCGAACTGCCGCCTGTCAGGCCTTGATGCGTGGCAGCGCACTAACGGACTGAGCTACGGAGTGGTGTGTGTGTGTGTGTGTGTGTGTGTGTGTGTGTGTGTGTGTGTGTGTGTGTGTGTGTGTGGTTTTTTTTTTATGTTGCGGCCTATTGCGCCGGTAGGCTTCTTCCCGGTGGGGCCTGATGGTCGGCCCAAGTCTTCTTCGCGGTGGGGCCTCATGGTCGGCCCAGCCCGTTCTGGCGTAGGCGAGTGTTTATAGTTGCGCCATCTTGTATTGGCTCATGTTGCCCCCCGGAACTCGTTCTTGATTCGCTTGGACGGCTTCTTCTAGAGTCCGGGTTGATGGATGGTCTTCAGGACAGCATGTGGGTAGTTTTAAGCCACTCGGCGGTGACTGAACCCGCGTCGTCCATCACGCGGTGAATGCACGCTACCAGTTCGGCCACCGCCTACCCTAATAATAATAATAATGTTATTATTATTATTATTATTATTATTATTATTATTATTATTATTATTATTATTATTATTATTATTATTATTATTGTTATTATTATTATTGTTTTTATTATTATTATTATTTTTATTATTATTATTATTATTATTAACTATTACTCTAGGAGTTATATTATTATTATTATTATTATTATTATTATTATTATTATTATTATTATTATTATTATTTTTTATTATTATTATTATTATTATTATTATTATTATTATTATTATTATTATTATTATTATTATTATTATTATTATTATTATTATTATTATTATTATTATTATTATTATTATTATTATTATTATTTTTATTATTATTATTATTATTATTATTATTATTATTATTATTATTATTATTATTATTATTATTATTATTATTATTATTTTTATTATTATTATTATTATTATTATTATTATTATTATTATTATTATTATTATTATTATTAACTATTATCTTGAATATATAATTTATTATTATTAATATATATATATATATATATATATATATATATATATATATATATATATATATATATATATATATATATATATATATATTTATATATATATATATATATATATATATATATATATATATATATATATATATATATATATATATATATATATATATATATACAATGATCCTATATATATATCTGGACTAAAACACGAGATTGGGTTAAAAAATTTATCAGAAAATGTATTTGCATAACTCACATATAAGTGTTTTCATCTAACAGAGTGTTAATATCAGTAAAATTCAGGATAGCAAAAATGTCTATGAGATTCAGTGATGGGACAGTGAATCGCTACAGACTCTCTGTCTGGACTGACACTTCATCACATGAGCAAACTCTTTAATGACGTGAAACACGATTCCACCTACCAGTCTCTGCTTTGAGTTATGTGACATCAATCTGAGTCGAGTAAATGCCTCCCGGTGGAAATCAGGAATACATAAATTTGTCACACATACTGGGTGCTGAGACAGGGACGGATTAAGCTCATTCACATAAGTTGACAATTTGGTGGCATTAGTACATCTATGTCTAATATTATTCGATATTCTGCTTAGGCCTTAGAGGTTATCATTGCAGTTATAATGTAGACAACCTGCACAGGCGCGGCCAGACGCCAGGCGGGAAGTGTTGCCAACTCGCATATATTTTGCCACATGTTCTTGTATGATCTAAAATATACTGTAACATTCTAGACTGTACTGTTCTGGATATATATAGGAAGAGAGAGAGTCTAGTCCCAGTCATAGTAAGCTAGTGGTAAGTGTCAGGTGAAGTGTACTACTAAGGAAGAATATTAAACTACAGAAGCTGTGCAAAGTGTTTATATCTCCCTCTCACGGAGTCTCCTGACGGCGACACGGAACCCAAGTAACACGTCCGGCATAACACATCTTTTGTCATCTGTCTCCTAATCTTCTTCCCGGTGGGTCCTGATGGTCGGCCCAGCCCGTTCTGGCGCAGGCGAGTGTTTATAGTGGCGCCATCTTGCATTGGCTCATGTTGCTCTTCCGGAGCTCATCTTTAATCCTAGAATCTAGAGTCCGGGTTGATAGGTGGTCTTCTGGACAGCATGTGGGTAGTTTTAAGCCACTCGGCGGCGGCTGAAAAATCCCAGCTTGGTGGCACCGGGCGGGGATTGAATTCGCGTCCTTCTGAACGCGGGGCCGTCTTGCTATCCGTTCAGCCACCGCCTACCCAAATACCATTTGAGGCTGTGTGCGTATATTTTGAGGCTGTGTGTGTATATTTTGAGGCTGTGTGTGTATATTTTGAGGCTGTGTGCGTATATTTTGAGGCTGTGTGTGTATATTTTGAGGCTGTGTGTGTATATTTTGAGGCTGTGTGTGTATATTTTGAGGCTGTGTGCAGGCTGTGTGTGTATATTTTGAGGCTGTGTGTGTATATTTTGAGGCTGTGTGCGGTGTGTGTGTGTGTGTGTGTGTGTGTGTGTGTGAGAAAACTTGCCATACGAGGAAGAGCTCAAACAGTTAAACTTGCATTCTAGAAAGGCGAAGGGGTGCGTGGAGACGCCGAGGTGAGGGTTTATAAATGGATGAAGGGCTTTAATAAGGGAGACATTCTTAAAGGTTTTGTTGGTAAGAAGAACCAGGTAGGACACGAGTAACGAGGTTTAAACTGGATAAATTCAGATTCAACAGGGACATAGGCAAAAAATTGGTTTACTAACAGGGTGGTGGATGAGTGGAATAGGCTTGGCATTCAGCGTGGTGAAATTATATTAATTGTCACATTCAAAATAGACTAGATAAATTCAGACAGCGATAATAAGTGGGGTTAGATACACAGGAGCTTAGGGTCGAAGGCTACCTCGTACAGGCCTACAGCCTCTTGCGAACTCCTGCGTTCTTATGTTCTTATGTTCTTATATATATATATATATATATATATATATATATATATATATATATATATATATATATATATATATATATATATATATATATATATATATATATATATATATATATATATATATATATATATATATATATATATATATATATATTATATATATATATATATATATATATATATATATAAATATATATATATATATATATATATATATATATATATATATATATATATATATATATATATATATATATATATATATATATATAGTAACGATAACAAGTAAATTCA